>NW_027596715.1:0-175414 GCF_964194155.1 Cetorhinus maximus
GTGTGTGTGGAACTGTGCCCCAGTGAGAGTCAGTGTGTGTGGATCTGTACCCCAATGAAAGTCAGTGTGTGTGGAACTGTACCCCAGTGAGAGTCAGGGTGTGGAACTGTATCCCAGTGAGAGTCAGTGTGTGGAACTGTACCCCAGTGAGTCAGTGCATGTAGAACTGAACCGCAGTGAGCGTCAGTGTGTGTGGAACTGTACCCCAGTGAGAGTCAGTGTGTGTGGATCTGTACCCCAATGAAAGTCAGTGTGTGTGGAACTGTACCCCAGTGAGAGTCAGCGTGTGTGGATCTGTACCCGAATGAGTGTCAGTGTGTGTGGAACTGTACCCCAGTGAGAGTCAGTGTGTGTGGAACCCATACCCTAGTCAGAGTCAGTGTGTGTGGAACTGTACCCCAGTGAGAGTCAGTGTGTGTGGAACTGTATCCCAGTGAGGGTCAGTGTGTGTGGAACTGCGCCCCAGTGAGAGTCAGTGAGTGTGGAACTGTACCCCAGTGGGAGTTAGTGTGTGTGGACCTGTACCCCAGTGAGAGTCGGTGTGCGTGGAACTGTACCCCAGTGAGAGTCATTGTGTGTGCAACTGTACCCGTGAGAGTCATTGTGTGTGGACCTGTACCCCAGTGAGAATCAGTGGGTGTGGAACCCGAACCCCGGTGAGAAACAGTGTGTGTGGAACTGTACCCCAGTGAGTGTCAGTGTGTCTGGAACTGTGCCCCAGTGAGATTCAGTGTGTGTGGAACTGTGCCCCAGTGAGAGTCAGTGTGTGTGGAACTGTGCCCCAGTGATAGTCAGTGTGTGTGGAACTGTAACCCAGTGAGAGTCAGTGTGTGTGGAACTGTACGCCAGTGAGAGTAATTGTGTGTGGAACTGTACCCCAGTGAGAGTCAGTGTGTGTAGAACTGTACCCCAGTGATAGTCAGTGTGTGTGGATCTATACCCCAATGAGAGTCAGTGTGTGTGGAACTGTACCCCAGTGAGAGTCAGTGTGTGGAACAGTACCCCAGTGAGAGTCAGTGTGTGGAACTGTTCCCCAGTGAATCAGTGCATGCAGAACTGTACCCCAGTGAGAGTCAGTGTGTGTGGAACTGTACCCCAGTGAGAGTCAGTGTGTGTGGATCTGTACCCCAATGAAAGTCAGTGTGTGTGGAACTGTACCCCACTGAGAGTCAGTGTGTGTGGAACTGTACCCCAGTGGGAGTCAGTGTGTGTGGAACTGTACGACAATGAGAGTCAGTGTGTGTGGAACTGTACCCCTGTGAGAGTCAGTGTGTTTGGAACTGTAACCCAGTGAGAGTCAGTGTGTGTGGAACTGTAGCCCAGTGAGAGTCTGTGTGTGTGGATCGGTACCCCAATGAGAGTCAGTGTGTGTGGAACTGTACCCCAGTGAGAGTCAGTGTGTGTGGAATCCATATCCCAGTCAGAGTCAGTGTGTGTGGAACTGTATCCCAGTGAGGGTCAGTGTGTGTGGAACTGCGCCCCAGTGAGAGTCAGTGTGTGTGGAACTGTGCCGCAGTGATAGTCAGTGTGTGTCGAACTGTACCGCAGTGAGAGTCAGTGTGCGTGGAACCCATACCCCAGTGAGAGTCAGTGTGTGTGGAACTGTACCCCAGTGAGAGTCAGTGTTTGTGCAACTGTACCAGTGAGAGTCAGTGCGTGTGGACCTGTACCCCAGTGAGAGTCAGTGGGTGTGGAACACGAAGCCCAGTGAGAAACAGTGTGTGTGGAACTGTACCCCAGTGATAGTCAGTGTGCGTGGAACTGTACACCAGTGAGAGTCAATGTGATTGAGACCCGTACCCCAGTGAGAGTCAGTGTGTGTGGTACCCGGACGCCAGTGAGAATCAGTGTGTGTGGAACTGTGCGCCATTGAGAGAGAGTGTGTTTGGAACTGTGCCCCAGTGAGAGTCAGTGTGTGTGGAACTGTGCCCCAGTGAGAGTCAGTGTGTGTGGATCTGTACCCCAATGAGAGTCAGAGTGTGTGGAACTGTACCCCAGTGAGAGTCAGTGTGTGTGGAACTGTAACGCAGTGAGAGCCAGTGTGTGTGGAACTGTACCCCAGTGAGAGTCTGTGTGTGTGGAACCTGAACCCCAGTGAGAAACAATGTGTGTGGTATTGTACCCCAGTGAGAGTCAGTGTGTGTTGAACTGTACACCAGTGAGAGTCAATGTGAGTGAGACCCGTACACCAGTGAGAGTCAGTGTATGTGGAACCCGGACGCCAGTGAGAATCAGTGTGTGTTGAACTGTACCTCAGTGAAAGTCATTGAGTGTAGAACTATACCACAGTGAGAGTCAGTGTGTGTGGAAGTGTACCCCAGTGAGAGTTAGTGTGTGGAACTGTACCCCAGTGAGTCAGTGCATGTAGAACTGTACCCCAGTGAGAGTCAGCGTGTGTAAAACTGTATCCCAGTGAGAGTCAGTGTGTGTGGAACTGTACCCCAGTGAGAGTCTGTGCGTGTGGAACTGTACCTCAGTGAAAGTAATTGAGTGTAGAACTACACCCCACTGAGAGTCAGTGTGTGTGGAACTGTACCCCAGTGAGAGTCAGTGTGGGTGGAACTGTACCCCAGTGAGAGTCAGTGTGTGGAACTGTACCACAGTGACAGTCAGTGAGTGGAACTGTACCCCAGTGAGTCAGTGCATGTAGAACTGTACCCCATTGAGAGTCAGTGTGCGTGGAGCTGTACCCAAGTGAGAGTCAGTGTGTGTGGAACTGTACCCCAGTGAGATTCTGTGCATGTGGAACTGTACCGCAGTGAGAGTCAGTGTGTGTGGAACTGTACCCCAGTGAGAGTCTGTGTGTGTGGAACTGTACCCCAGTGAGAGTCTGTGTGTGTGGAACTGTATCCCAGTGAGAGTCAGTGTGTGTGGAACTGTACCCCAGTGAGAGTCTGTGTGTGTGGAACCGTACCCCAGTGAGAGTCTGTGCATGTGGAACTGTACCCAATGGAGAGTCAGTGTGCGTGGAACTGTACCCCAGTGAGAGTCAGTGTGTGTGGGACCCGTACCCCAGTAAGAGTCGGTGTGTGTAGAAATGTACCGCAGTGAGAGTCGGTGTGTGTGGAAATGTACCCTACTGAGAGTCATGTGTGTGGAACTGTACCCCAGTGAGAGTCAGTGTGTCTGGGACCCTACCCCAGTGAGAGTCAGTGTGTGTGCAACCCGTATCCCAGTGAGAGTCGGTGTGCGTGGGACCCGTACCCCAATGAGAGTCAGTGTGTGTGGAACTGTACCCCAGTGAGAGTCAGTGTGTGCGGAACTGTAACCCAGTAAGAGTCAGTGTGTGTGGATCTGTACCCCAATGAGAGTCAGTGTGTGTGGAACTGTACCCCAGTGAGAGTCAGTGTGTGTGGAACTGTACCCCAGTGAGAGTCAGTGTGCGTGGAACCGATACCCCAGTGAGAGTCAGTGTGTGTGGAACTGTACCCCAGTGAGAGTCAGTGTGTGTGCTACTGTACCAGTGAGAGTCAGTGTGTGTGGACCTGTACCGCAGTGAGAGTCAGTGGGTGTGGAACCCGAACCCCAGTGAGAAACAGTGTGTGTGGAACTGTACCCCTGTGAGAGTCAGTGTGTGTGGAACTGTACACCAGTGAGAGTCAATGTGAGTGAGACCCGTACCCCAGAGTGAGTCAGTGTGTGTGGAACCCGGAAGCCAGTGAGAATCAGTGTGTGTGGAACTGTGCGTCATTGAGAGAGATTGTGTTTGGAACTGTGCCCCAGTGAGAGTCAGTGCGTGTGGAACTGTGCCCCAGTGAGAGTCAGTGTGTGTGGATCTGTACCCCAATGAGAGTCAGAGTGTGTGGAACTGTACCCCAGTGAGAGTCAGTGTGTGCGGAACTGTAACCCAGTGAGAGTCAGTGTGTGTAGAACTGTACCCCAGTGAGAGTCAGTGTTTGGAACTGTACCCCAGTGAGAGTCAGTGTGTGGAAATGTACCCCAGTGAGTCAGTGCATGTAGAACTGTACCCCAGTGAGAGTCAGTGTGTGTGGAACTGTACCCCAGTGAGAGTCAGTGTGTGTGGAACTGTACCCCAGTGGGAGTCAGTGTGTGTGGAAATGTACGCCAATGAGAGTCAGTGTGTGTGGATCTGTACCCCAGTGAGAGTCAGTGTGTTTGGAACTGTAACACAGTGAGAGTCAGTGTGTGTGGAACTGAACCCCAGTGAGAGTCAGCGTGTGTGGATCTGTACCCCAATGAGTGTCAGTGTGTGTGGAACTGTACCCCAGTGAGAGTCAGTGTGTGTGGAACCCATACCCCAGTCAGAGTCAGTGTGTGTGGAACTGTACCCCAGTGATAATCAGTGTGTGTGGAACGGTACCAGAGTGGGAGTTAGTGTGTGTGGACCTGTACCCCAGTGAGAGTCGGTGTGCGTGGAACTGTACCCCAGTAAGAGTCAGTGTGTGTGAAACAGTACCAGTGAGAGTCATTGTGTGTGGACCTGTACCCCAGTGAGAGTCAGTGGGTGTGGAACCCGAACCCCAGTGAGAAACTGTGTGTGTGGAACTGTACCCCAGTGAGAGTCAGTGTGTGTGGAACTGTACACCAGTGAGAGTCAATGTGAGTGAGACCCGTACCCCATTGAGAGTCAGTGCGTGTGGAACCCGGACGCCAGTGAGAATCAGTGTGTGTGGAACTGTGCTTCTTTTTGAGAGAGTGTGTTTGGAACTGTGGCCCAGTGAGAGTCAGTGTGTGTGGAACTGTGCCCCAGTGAGAGTCAGTGTGTGTGGATCTGTACCCCAATGAAAGTCAGTGTGTGTGGAACTGTACCCCAGTGAGAGTCAGGGTGTGGAACTGTATCCCAGTGAGAGTCAGTGTGTGGAACTGTACCCCAGTGAGTCAGTGCATGTAGAACTGAACCGCAGTGAGCGTCAGTGTGTGTGGAACTGTACCCCAGTGAGAGTCAGTGTGTGTGGATCTGTACCCCAATGAAAGTCAGTGTGTGTGGAACTGTACCCCAGTGAGAGTCAGCGTGTGTGGATCTGTACCCGAATGAGTGTCAGTGTGTGTGGAACTGTACCCCAGTGAGAGTCAGTGTGTGTGGAACCCATACCCTAGTCAGAGTCAGTGTGTGTGGAACTGTACCCCAGTGAGAGTCAGTGTGTGTGGAACTGTATCCCAGTGAGGGTCAGTGTGTGTGGAACTGCGCCCCAGTGAGAGTCAGTGAGTGTGGAACTGTACCCCAGTGGGAGTTAGTGTGTGTGGACCTGTACCCCAGTGAGAGTCGGTGTGCGTGGAACTGTACCCCAGTGAGAGTCATTGTGTGTGCAACTGTACCCGTGAGAGTCATTGTGTGTGGACCTGTACCCCAGTGAGAATCAGTGGGTGTGGAACCCGAACCCCGGTGAGAAACAGTGTGTGTGGAACTGTACCCCAGTGAGTGTCAGTGTGTCTGGAACTGTGCCCCAGTGAGAGTCAGTGTGTGTGGAACTGTGCCCCAGTGAGAGTCAGTGTGTGTGGAACTGTGCCCCAGTGATAGTCAGTGTGTGTGGAACTGTAACCCAGTGAGAGTCAGTGTGTGTGGAACTGTACGCCAGTGAGAGTAATTGTGTGTGGAACTGTACCCCAGTGAGAGTCAGTGTGTGTAGAACTGTACCCCAGTGATAGTCAGTGTGTGTGGATCTATACCCCAATGAGAGTCAGTGTGTGTGGAACTGTACCCCAGTGAGAGTCAGTGTGTGGAACAGTACCCCAGTGAGAGTCAGTGTGTGGAACTGTTCCCCAGTGAATCAGTGCATGCAGAACTGTACCCCAGTGAGAGTCAGTGTGTGTGGAACTGTACCCCAGTGAGAGTCAGTGTGTGTGGATCTGAACCCCAATGAAAGTCAGTGTGTGTGGAACTGTACCCCACTGAGAGTCAGTGTGTGTGGAACTGTACCCCAGTGGGAGTCAGTGTGTGTGGAACTGTACGACAATGAGAGTCAGTGTGTGTGGAACTGTACCCCTGTGAGAGTCAGTGTGTTTGGAACTGTAACCCAGTGAGAGTCAGTGTGTGTGGAACTGTAGCCCAGTGAGAGTCTGTGTGTGTGGATCGGTACCCCAATGAGAGTCAGTGTGTGTGGAACTGTACCCCAGTGAGAGTCAGTGTGTGTGGAATCCATATCCCAGTCAGAGTCAGTGTGTGTGGAACTGTATCCCAGTGAGGGTCAGTGTGTGTGGAACTGCGCCCCAGTGAGAGTCAGTGTGTGTGGAACTGTGCCGCAGTGATAGTCAGTGTGTGTGGGACCCGTACCCCAGTGAAAGTCAGTGTGTGTGGGACCCGTACCCCAGTGATAGTCAGTGTGTGTGGATCTGTACCCCAATGAGAGTCAGTGTGTGTGGAACTGTACCCCAGTGAGAATCAGTGTGTGGATCTGTACCCCAGTGAGAGTCTGTGTGTGGAAATGTACCCCAGTGAGTCAGTGCATGTAGAACTGTACCCCAGTGAGAGTCAGTGTGTGTGGATCTGTACCCCAGTGAGAGTCAGTGTGTTTGGAACTGTAACACAGTGAGAGTCAGTGTGTGTGGAACTGTACCCCAGTGAGAGTCAGCGTGTGTGGATCTGTACCCCAATGAGTGTCAGTGTGTGTGGAACTGTACCCCAGTGAGAGTCAGTGTGTGTGGAACCCATACCCCAGTCAGAGTCAGTGTTTGTGGAACTGTACCCCAGTGAGAATCAGTGTGTGTGGAACTGTACCCCAGTGGGAGTTAGTGTGTGTGGACCTGTACCCCAGTGAGAGTCGGTGTGCGTGGAACTGTACACCAGTGAGAGTAAGTGTGTGTGCAACAGTACCAGTGAGAGTCAGTGTGTGTGGTCCTGTACCCCAGTGAGAGTCAGTGGGTGTGGATCCCGAAACCCAGTGAGAAACAGTGTGTGTGGAACTGCACCCCAGTGAGAGTCAGTGTGTGTGGAACTGTACACCAGTGAGATTCAATGTGAGTGAGACCCGTATCCCATTGAGAGTCAGTGTGTGTGGAACCCGGACGCCAGTGAGAATCAGTGTGTGTGGAACTGTGCGTCATTGAGAGAGAGTGTGTTTGGAACTGTGGCCCAGTGAGAGTCAGTGTGTGTGGATCTGTACCTCAATGAGAGTCAGAGTGTGTGGAACTGTATCCCAGTGAGAGTCAGTGTGTGTGGAACTGTAACCCAGTGAGAGACACTGTGTGTAGAACTGTACCCCAGTGAGAGTCAGGGTGTGGAACTGTATCCCAGTGAGAGTCAGTGTGTGGAACTGTACCCCAGTGAGTCAGTGCATGTAGAACTGTACCCCAGTGAGCGTCAGTGTGTGTGGAACTGTACCCCAGTGAGAGTCAGTGTGTGTGGATCTGTATCCCAATGAAAGTCAGTGTGTGTGGAACTGTACCCCAGTGAGAGTCAGTGTGTGTGGAACTGTACCCCATTGGGAGTCAGTGTATGTTGAACTGTACGCCAATGAGAGTCAGTGTGTGTGGATCTGTACCCCAGTGAGAGTCAGTGTGTTTGGAACTGTAACACAGTGAGAGTCAGTGTGTGTGGAACTGTACCCCAGTGAGAGTCAGCGTGTGTGGATCTGTACCCCAATGAGTGTCAGTGTGTGTGGAACTGTACCCCAGTGAGAGTCAGTGTGTGTGGAACCCATACCCCAGTCAGAGCCAGTGTGTGTGGAACTGTACCCCAGTGAGAGTCAGTGTGTGTGGAACTGTATCCCAGTGAGGGTCAGTGTGTGTGGAACTGCGCCCCAGTGAGAGTCAGTGAGTGTGGAACTGTACCCCAGTGGGAGTTAGTGTGTGTGGACCTGTACCCCAGTGAGAGTCGGTGTGCGTGGAACTGTACCCCAGTGAGAGTCATTTTGTGTGCAACTGTACCCGTGAGAGTCAGTGTGTGTGGACCTGTACCCCAGTGAGAATCAGTGGGTGTGGAACCCGAACCCCAGTGAGAAACAGTGTGTGTGGAACTGTACCCCAGTGAGAGTCAGTGTGTCTGGAACTGTGCCCCAGTGAGATTCAGTGTGTGTGGAACTGTGCCCCAGTGAGAGTCAGTGTGTGTGGAACTGTGCCCCAGTGATAGTCAGTGTGTGTGGAACTGTAACCCAGTGAGAGTCAGTGTGTGTGGAACTGTACGCAAGTGAGAGTCAGTGTGTGTGGAACTGTACCCCAGTGAGAGTCAGTGTGTGTAGAACTGTACCACAGTGAGAGTCAGTGTGTGTAGAACTGTACCCCAATGAGAGTCAGTGTGTGTGGAACTGTACCCCAGTGAGAGTCAGTGTGTGGAACTGTACCCCAGTGAGAGTCAGTGTGTGGAACTGTTCCCCAGTGAATCAGTGCATGCAGAACTGTACCCCAGAGAGAGTCAGTGTGTGTGGAACTGTACCCCAGTGAGAGTCAGTGTGTGTGGATCTGTACCCCAATGAAAGTCAGTGTGTGTGGAACTGTACCCCACTGAGAGTCAGTGTGTGTGGAACTGTACCGCAGTGGGAGTCAGTGTGTGTGGAACTGTACGACAATGAGAGTCAGTGTGTGTGGAACTGTACCCCAGTGAGAGCCAGTGTGTGTGGAACTGTAACCCATTGAGAGTCAGTGTGTGTGGAACTGTAGCCCAGTGAGAGTCTGTGTGTTTGGATCGGTACCCCAATGAGAGTCAGTGTGTGTGGAACTGTACCCCAGTGAGAGTCAGTGTGTGTGGAACCCATATCCCAGTCAGAGCCAGTGTGTGTGGAACTGTATCCCAGTGAGGGTCAGTTTGTGTGGAACTGCGCCCCAGTGAGAGTCAGTGTGTGTGGAACTGTGCCCCAGTGATAGTCAGTTTGTGTGGGACCCGTACCCCAGTGAGAGTCAGTGTGTGTGGGACCCGTACCGCAGTGATATTCAGTGTGTGTGGATCTGTACCCCAATGAGAGTCAGTGTGTGTGGAACTGTACCCCAGTGAGAATCAGTGTGTGGATCTGTACCCCAGTGAGAGTCAGTGTGTGGAAATGTACCCCAGTGAGTCATTGCATGTAGAACTGTACCCCAGTGTGAGTCAGTGTGTGTGGAACTGTACCCCAGTGAGAGTCAGTGTGTGTGGATCTGTACCCCAATGAAAGTCAGTTTGTGTGGAACTGTACCCCAGTGAGAGTCAGTGTGTGTGGAACTGTACCCCAGTGGGTGTCAGTGTGTGTGGAACTGTACGCCAATGAGAGTCAGTGTGTGTGGAACTGTACCCCAGTGAGAGTCAGTGTTTTTGGAACTGTAACCCAGTGAGAGTCAGTGTGAGTGGAACTGTACCCCAGTGAGAGTCAGTGTGTGTGGAACCTTACCCCAGTGAGTGTCAGTGTGTGTGGAACCCATATCCCAATCAGAGTAAGTGTGTGTGGAACTGTAACCCAGTGAGGGTCAGTGTGTGTGCAACTGTACCAGTGAGAGTCAGTGCGTGTGGACCTGTACCCCAGTGAGAGTCAGTGTGTGTGAATCCCGAACCACAGTGAGAATCAGTGTGTGTGGAACTGTATCCCATTGAGAGTCAGTGTGTGTGGAACTGTGCCCCAGTGAGAGTCACTGTGTGTGAGAACCGAATCCAAGTGAGAGTCAGTGTGTGTGGAACTGAACAACAGTGAGAGTCAATGTGAGTGAGACCCGTACCCCAGTGAGAGTCAGTGTATGTGGATCTGTACCTCAGTGAAAGTCATTGAGTGTAGAACCATACCCCAGTGAGAGTCAGTGTTTGTGGAACTTTACCCTAGTGACAGTTGGTGTGTGAGCAACTGTACCCCAGTGAGTGTCAGTGTGTGGAAGTGTACCCCAGTGAGAGTTGGTGTGTGTAACTGTACCCCAGTGAGTCAGTGCATGTAGAACTGTACCCCAGTGAGAGTCAGCGTGTGTGGAACTGTACCGCAGTGAGAGTCAGTGTGTGTGGAACCGTACCCCAGTTGGAGTCAGTGTGTGTGGAACTGTACCTCAGTGAAAGTCATTGAGTGTAGAACTATACCCCAGTGAGAGTCAGTGTGTGTGGAACTGTACCCCAGTGAGAGTTAGTGTGTGTGCAACTGTACCCCAGTGAGAGTCAGTGTGTGGAACTGTACCTCAGTGAGAGTCAGTGAGAGGAACTGTACCCCAGTGAGTCAGTGCATGTAGAAATGTACCCCAGTGAGAGTCTGTGTGTGTGGAACTGTATCCCAGTGAGAGTCAGTGTGTGTGGAACTGTACCCCAGAGAGAGTCTGTGCGTGTGGAAATGTACCCCAGTGAGAGTCTGTGCATGTGGAACTGTACCCCAGTGAGAGTCAGTGTGTGTGGAACTGTACCCCAGTGAGAGTCAGTGTGTGTGGAACTGTACCCCAGTGAGAGTCAGTGTGTGAGGGACCCGTACCCCAGTAACAGTCGGTGTGTGTGGAACTGTACCCTAGTGAGAGTCGGTGTGTGTGGAACTGTACCGTAGTGAGAGTCGGTGTGAGTGGAACATTACCCCAGTGAGAGTCAGTGTGTGTGGATTTGTGCACAAGTGAGAGTCAGTGTGTCTGGGACCCGTACCCCAGTGAGAGTCAGTGTGTGTGGGACCCGTATCCCAGTGAGAGTCGGTGTGTGTGGGACCCGTACCCCAATGAGAGTCAGTGTGTGTGGAACTGTACCCCAGTGAGAGTCAGTGTGTGTGGAACTGTAACACAGTCAGAATCAGTGTGTGTGGATCTGTACCCCAATCAGAGTCAGTGTGTGTTGAACTGTACCCCAGTGAGAGTCAGTGTGTGTGGAACTGTACCCCAGTGAGAGTCAGTGTGCGTGGAACCCATACCCGAGTGAGAGTCAGTGTGTGTGGAACTGTACCCCAGTGAGAGTCAGTGTGTGTTCAACTGTACCAGTGAGAGTCAGTGTGTGTGGAACTGTACCCCAGTGAGAGTCAGTGTGCGTGGAACCGATACCCCAGGAAGAGTCAGTGTGTGTGGAACTGTACCCCAGTGAGAGTCAGTGTGTGTGCTACTGTACCAGTGAGAGTCAGTGTGTGTGGACCTGTACCGCAGTGAGAGTCAGTGGGTGTGGAACCCGAACCCCAGTGAGAAACAGTGTGTGTGGAACTGTACCCCTGTGAGAGTCAGTGTGTGTGGAACTGTACACCAGTGAGAGTCAATGTGAGTGAGACCCGTACCCCAGAGTGAGTCAGTGTGTGTGGAACCTGGAAGCCAGTGAGAATCAGTGTGTGTGGAACTGTGCGTCATTGAGAGAGATTGTGTTTGGAACTGTGCCCCAGTGAGAGTCAGTGCGTGTGGAACTGTGCCCCAGTGAGAGTCAGTGTGTGTGGATCTGTACCCCAATGAGAGTCAGAGTGTGTGGAACTGTACCCCAGTGAGAGTCAGTGTGTGCGGAACTGTAACCCAGTGAGAGTCAGTGTGTGTAGAACTGTACCCCAGTGAGAGTCAGTGTTTGGAACTGTACCCCAGTGAGAGTCAGTGTGTGGAAATGTACCCCAGTGAGTCAGTGCATGTAGAACTGTACCCCAGTGAGAGTCAGTGTGTGTGGAACTGTACCCCAGTGAGAGTCAGTGTGTGTGGAACTGTACCCCAGTGGGAGTCAGTGTGTGTGGAAATGTACGCCAATGAGAGTCAGTGTGTGTGGATCTGTACCCCAGTGAGAGTCAGTGTGTTTGGAACTGTAACACAGTGAGAGTCAGTGTGTGTGGAACTGAACCCCAGTGAGAGTCAGCGTGTGTGGATCTGTACCCCAATGAGTGTCAGTGTGTGTGGAACTGTACCCCAGTGAGAGTCAGTGTGTGTGGAACCCATACCCCAGTCAGAGTCAGTGTGTGTGGAACTGTACCCCAGTGATAATCAGTGTGTGTGGAACGGTACCAGAGTGGGAGTTAGTGTGTGTGGACCTGTACCCCAGTGAGAGTCGGTGTGCGTGGAACTGTACCCCAGTAAGAGACAGTGTGTGTGAAACAGTACCAGTGAGAGTCATTGTGTGTGGACCTGTACCCCAGTGAGAGTCAGTGGGTGTGGAACCCGAACCCCAGTGAGAAACTGTGTGTGTGGAACTGTACCCCAGTGAGAGTCAGTGTGTGTGGAACTGTACACCAGTGAGAGTCAATGTGAGTGAGACCCGTACCCCATTGAGAGTCAGTGCGTGTGGAACCCGGACGCCAGTGAGAATCAGTGTGTGTGGAACTGTGCTTCTTTTTGAGAGAGTGTGTTTGGAACTGTGGCCCAGTGAGAGTCAGTGTGTGTGGAACTGTGCCCCAGTGAGAGTCAGTGTGTGTGGATCTGTACCCCAATGAAAGTCAGTGTGTGTGGAACTGTACCCCAGTGAGAGTCAGGGTGTGGAACTGTATCCCAGTGAGAGTCAGTGTGTGGAACTGTACCCCAGTGAGTCAGTGCATGTAGAACTGAACCGCAGTGAGCGTCAGTGTGTGTGGAACTGTACCCCAGTGAGAGTCAGTGTGTGTGGATCTGTACCCCAATGAAAGTCAGTGTGTGTGGAACTGTACCCCAGTGAGAGTCAGCGTGTGTGGATCTGTACCCGAATGAGTGTCAGTGTGTGTGGAACTGTACCCCAGTGAGAGTCAGTGTGTGTGGAACCCATACCCTAGTCAGAGTCAGTGTGTGTGGAACTGTACCCCAGTGAGAGTCAGTGTGTGTGGAACTGTATCCCAGTGAGGGTCAGTGTGTGTGGAACTGCGCCCCAGTGAGAGTCAGTGAGTGTGGAACTGTACCCCAGTGGGAGTTAGTGTGTGTGGACCTGTACCCCAGTGAGAGTCGGTGTGCGTGGAACTGTACCCCAGTGAGAGTCATTGTGTGTGCAACTGTACCCGTGAGAGTCATTGTGTGTGGACCTGTACCCCAGTGAGAATCAGTGGGTGTGGAACCCGAACCCCGGTGAGAAACAGTGTGTGTGGAACTGTACCCCAGTGAGTGTCAGTGTGTCTGGAACTGTGCCCCAGTGAGATTCAGTGTGTGTGGAACTGTGCCCCAGTGAGAGTCAGTGTGTGTGGAACTGTGCCCCAGTGATAGTCAGTGTGTGTGGAACTGTAACCCAGTGAGAGTCAGTGTGTGTGGAACTGTACGCCAGTGAGAGTAATTGTGTGTGGAACTGTACCCCAGTGAGAGTCAGTGTGTGTAGAACTGTACCCCAGTGATAGTCAGTGTGTGTGGATCTATACCCCAATGAGAGTCAGTGTGTGTGGAACTGTACCCCAGTGAGAGTCAGTGTGTGGAACAGTACCCCAGTGAGAGTCAGTGTGTGGAACTGTTCCCCAGTGAATCAGTGCATGCAGAACTGTACCCCAGTGAGAGTCAGTGTGTGTGGAACTGTACCCCAGTGAGAGTCAGTGTGTGTGGATCTGTACCCCAATGAAAGTCAGTGTGTGTGGAACTGTACCCCACTGAGAGTCAGTGTGTGTGGAACTGTACCCCAGTGGGAGTCAGTGTGTGTGGAACTGTACGACAATGAGAGTCAGTGTGTGTGGAACTGTACCCCTGTGAGAGTCAGTGTGTTTGGAACTGTAACCCAGTGAGAGTCAGTGTGTGTGGAACTGTAGCCCAGTGAGAGTCTGTGTGTGTGGATCGGTACCCCAATGAGAGTCAGTGTGTGTGGAACTGTACCCCAGTGAGAGTCAGTGTGTGTGGAATCCATATCCCAGTCAGAGTCAGTGTGTGTGGAACTGTATCCCAGTGAGGGTCAGTGTGTGTGGAACTGCGCCCCAGTGAGAGTCAGTGTGTGTGGAACTGTGCCGCAGTGATAGTCAGTGTGTGTCGAACTGTACCGCAGTGAGAGTCAGTGTGCGTGGAACCCATACCCCAGTGAGAGTCAGTGTGTGTGGAACTGTACCCCAGTGAGAGTCAGTGTTTGTGCAACTGTACCAGTGAGAGTCAGTGCGTGTGGACCTGTACCCCAGTGAGAGTCAGTGGGTGTGGAACACGAAGCCCAGTGAGAAACAGTGTGTGTGGAACTGTACCCCAGTGATAGTCAGTGTGCGTGGAACTGTACACCAGTGAGAGTCAATGTGATTGAGACCCGTACCCCAGTGAGAGTCAGTGTGTGTGGTACCCGGACGCCAGTGAGAATCAGTGTGTGTGGAACTGTGCGCCATTGAGAGAGAGTGTGTTTGGAACTGTGCCCCAGTGAGAGTCAGTGTGTGTGGAACTGTGCCCCAGTGAGAGTCAGTGTGTGTGGATCTGTACCCCAATGAGAGTCAGAGTGTGTGGAACTGTACCCCAGTGAGAGTCAGTGTGTGTGGAACTGTAACGCAGTGAGAGCCAGTGTGTGTGGAACTGTACCCCAGTGAGAGTCTGTGTGTGTGGAACCTGAACCCCAGTGAGAAACAATGTGTGTGGTATTGTACCCCAGTGAGAGTCAGTGTGTGTTGAACTGTACACCAGTGAGAGTCAATGTGAGTGAGACCCGTACACCAGTGAGAGTCAGTGTATGTGGAACCCGGACGCCAGTGAGAATCAGTGTGTGTTGAACTGTACCTCAGTGAAAGTCATTGAGTGTAGAACTATACCACAGTGAGAGTCAGTGTGTGTGGAAGTGTACCCCAGTGAGAGTTAGTGTGTGGAACTGTACCCCAGTGAGTCAGTGCATGTAGAACTGTACCCCAGTGAGAGTCAGCGTGTGTAAAACTGTATCCCAGTGAGAGTCAGTGTGTGTGGAACTGTACCCCAGTGAGAGTCTGTGCGTGTGGAACTGTACCTCAGTGAAAGTAATTGAGTGTAGAACTACACCCCACTGAGAGTCAGTGTGTGTGGAACTGTACCCCAGTGAGAGTCAGTGTGGGTGGAACTGTACCCCAGTGAGAGTCAGTGTGTGGAACTGTACCACAGTGACAGTCAGTGAGTGGAACTGTACCCCAGTGAGTCAGTGCATGTAGAACTGTACCCCATTGAGAGTCAGTGTGCGTGGAGCTGTACCCAAGTGAGAGTCAGTGTGTGTGGAACTGTACCCCAGTGAGATTCTGTGCATGTGGAACTGTACCGCAGTGAGAGTCAGTGTGTGTGGAACTGTACCCCAGTGAGAGTCTGTGTGTGTGGAACTGTACCCCAGTGAGAGTCTGTGTGTGTGGAACTGTATCCCAGTGAGAGTCAGTGTGTGTGGAACTGTACCCCAGTGAGAGTCTGTGTGTGTGGAACCGTACCCCAGTGAGAGTCTGTGCATGTGGAACTGTACCCAATGGAGAGTCAGTGTGCGTGGAACTGTACCCCAGTGAGAGTCAGTGTGTGTGGGACCCGTACCCCAGTAAGAGTCGGTGTGTGTAGAAATGTACCGCAGTGAGAGTCGGTGTGTGTGGAAATGTACCCTACTGAGAGTCATGTGTGTGGAACTGTACCCCAGTGAGAGTCAGTGTGTCTGGGACCCTACCCCAGTGAGAGTCAGTGTGTGTGCAACCCGTATCCCAGTGAGAGTCGGTGTGCGTGGGACCCGTACCCCAATGAGAGTCAGTGTGTGTGGAACTGTACCCCAGTGAGAGTCAGTGTGTGCGGAACTGTAACCCAGTAAGAGTCAGTGTGTGTGGATCTGTACCCCAATGAGAGTCAGTGTGTGTGGAACTGTACCCCAGTGAGAGTCAGTGTGTGTGGAACTGTACCCCAGTGAGAGTCAGTGTGCGTGGAACCGATACCCCAGTGAGAGTCAGTGTGTGTGGAACTGTACCCCAGTGAGAGTCAGTGTGTGTGCTACTGTACCAGTGAGAGTCAGTGTGTGTGGACCTGTACCGCAGTGAGAGTCAGTGGGTGTGGAACCCGAACCCCAGTGAGAAACAGTGTGTGTGGAACTGTACCCCTGTGAGAGTCAGTGTGTGTGGAACTGTACACCAGTGAGAGTCAATGTGAGTGAGACCCGTACCCCAGAGTGAGTCAGTGTGTGTGGAACCCGGAAGCCAGTGAGAATCAGTGTGTGTGGAACTGTGCGTCATTGAGAGAGATTGTGTTTGGAACTGTGCCCCAGTGAGAGTCAGTGCGTGTGGAACTGTGCCCCAGTGAGAGTCAGTGTGTGTGGATCTGTACCCCAATGAGAGTCAGAGTGTGTGGAACTGTACCCCAGTGAGAGTCAGTGTGTGCGGAACTGTAACCCAGTGAGAGTCAGTGTGTGTAGAACTGTACCCCAGTGAGAGTCAGTGTTTGGAACTGTACCCCAGTGAGAGTCAGTGTGTGGAAATGTACCCCAGTGAGTCAGTGCATGTAGAACTGTACCCCAGTGAGAGTCAGTGTGTGTGGAACTGTACCCCAGTGAGAGTCAGTGTGTGTGGAACTGTACCCCAGTGGGAGTCAGTGTGTGTGGAAATGTACGCCAATGAGAGTCAGTGTGTGTGGATCTGTACCCCAGTGAGAGTCAGTGTGTTTGGAACTGTAACACAGTGAGAGTCAGTGTGTGTGGAACTGAACCCCAGTGAGAGTCAGCGTGTGTGGATCTGTACCCCAATGAGTGTCAGTGTGTGTGGAACTGTACCCCAGTGAGAGTCAGTGTGTGTGGAACCCATACCCCAGTCAGAGTCAGTGTGTGTGGAACTGTACCCCAGTGATAATCAGTGTGTGTGGAACGGTACCAGAGTGGGAGTTAGTGTGTGTGGACCTGTACCCCAGTGAGAGTCGGTGTGCGTGGAACTGTACCCCAGTAAGAGTCAGTGTGTGTGAAACAGTACCAGTGAGAGTCATTGTGTGTGGACCTGTACCCCAGTGAGAGTCAGTGGGTGTGGAACCCGAACCCCAGTGAGAAACTGTGTGTGTGGAACTGTACCCCAGTGAGAGTCAGTGTGTGTGGAACTGTACACCAGTGAGAGTCAATGTGAGTGAGACCCGTACCCCATTGAGAGTCAGTGCGTGTGGAACCCGGACGCCAGTGAGAATCAGTGTGTGTGGAACTGTGCTTCTTTTTGAGAGAGTGTGTTTGGAACTGTGGCCCAGTGAGAGTCAGTGTGTGTGGAACTGTGCCCCAGTGAGAGTCAGTGTGTGTGGATCTGTACCCCAATGAAAGTCAGTGTGTGTGGAACTGTACCCCAGTGAGAGTCAGGGTGTGGAACTGTATCCCAGTGAGAGTCAGTGTGTGGAACTGTACCCCAGTGAGTCAGTGCATGTAGAACTGAACCGCAGTGAGCGTCAGTGTGTGTGGAACTGTACCCCAGTGAGAGTCAGTGTGTGTGGATCTGTACCCCAATGAAAGTCAGTGTGTGTGGAACTGTACCCCAGTGAGAGTCAGCGTGTGTGGATCTGTACCCGAATGAGTGTCAGTGTGTGTGGAACTGTACCCCAGTGAGAGTCAGTGTGTGTGGAACCCATACCCTAGTCAGAGTCAGTGTGTGTGGAACTGTACCCCAGTGAGAGTCAGTGTGTGTGGAACTGTATCCCAGTGAGGGTCAGTGTGTGTGGAACTGCGCCCCAGTGAGAGTCAGTGAGTGTGGAACTGTACCCCAGTGGGAGTTAGTGTGTGTGGACCTGTACCCCAGTGAGAGTCGGTGTGCGTGGAACTGTACCCCAGTGAGAGTCATTGTGTGTGCAACTGTACCCGTGAGAGTCATTGTGTGTGGACCTGTACCCCAGTGAGAATCAGTGGGTGTGGAACCCGAACCCCGGTGAGAAACAGTGTGTGTGGAACTGTACCCCAGTGAGTGTCAGTGTGTCTGGAACTGTGCCCCAGTGAGAGTCAGTGTGTGTGGAACTGTGCCCCAGTGAGAGTCAGTGTGTGTGGAACTGTGCCCCAGTGATAGTCAGTGTGTGTGGAACTGTAACCCAGTGAGAGTCAGTGTGTGTGGAACTGTACGCCAGTGAGAGTAATTGTGTGTGGAACTGTACCCCAGTGAGAGTCAGTGTGTGTAGAACTGTACCCCAGTGATAGTCAGTGTGTGTGGATCTATACCCCAATGAGAGTCAGTGTGTGTGGAACTGTACCCCAGTGAGAGTCAGTGTGTGGAACAGTACCCCAGTGAGAGTCAGTGTGTGGAACTGTTCCCCAGTGAATCAGTGCATGCAGAACTGTACCCCAGTGAGAGTCAGTGTGTGTGGAACTGTACCCCAGTGAGAGTCAGTGTGTGTGGATCTGTACCCCAATGAAAGTCAGTGTGTGTGGAACTGTACCCCACTGAGAGTCAGTGTGTGTGGAACTGTACCCCAGTGGGAGTCAGTGTGTGTGGAACTGTACGACAATGAGAGTCAGTGTGTGTGGAACTGTACCCCTGTGAGAGTCAGTGTGTTTGGAACTGTAACCCAGTGAGAGTCAGTGTGTGTGGAACTGTAGCCCAGTGAGAGTCTGTGTGTGTGGATCGGTACCCCAATGAGAGTCAGTGTGTGTGGAACTGTACCCCAGTGAGAGTCAGTGTGTGTGGAATCCATATCCCAGTCAGAGTCAGTGTGTGTGGAACTGTATCCCAGTGAGGGTCAGTGTGTGTGGAACTGCGCCCCAGTGAGAGTCAGTGTGTGTGGAACTGTGCCGCAGTGATAGTCAGTGTGTGTGGGACCCGTACCCCAGTGAGAGTCAGTGTGTGTGGGACCCGTACCCCAGTGATAGTCAGTGTGTGTGGATCTGTACCCCAATGAGAGTCAGTGTGTGTGGAACTGTACCCCAGTGAGAATCAGTGTGTGGATCTGTACCCCAGTGAGAGTCTGTGTGTGGAAATGTACCCCAGTGAGTCAGTGCATGTAGAACTGTACCCCAGTGAGAGTCAGTGTGTGTGGATCTGTACCCCAGTGAGAGTCAGTGTGTTTGGAACTGTAACACAGTGAGAGTCAGTGTGTGTGGAACTGTACCCCAGTGAGAGTCAGCGTGTGTGGATCTGTACCCCAATGAGTGTCAGTGTGTGTGGAACTGTACCCCAGTGAGAGTCAGTGTGTGTGGAACCCATACCCCAGTCAGAGTCAGTGTTTGTGGAACTGTACCCCAGTGAGAATCAGTGTGTGTGGAACTGTACCCCAGTGGGAGTTAGTGTGTGTGGACCTGTACCCCAGTGAGAGTCGGTGTGCGTGGAACTGTACACCAGTGAGAGTAAGTGTGTGTGCAACAGTACCAGTGAGAGTCAGTGTGTGTGGTCCTGTACCCCAGTGAGAGTCAGTGGGTGTGGATCCCGAAACCCAGTGAGAAACAGTGTGTGTGGAACTGCACCCCAGTGAGAGTCAGTGTGTGTGGAACTGTACACCAGTGAGATTCAATGTGAGTGAGACCCGTATCCCATTGAGAGTCAGTGTGTGTGGAACCCGGACGCCAGTGAGAATCAGTGTGTGTGGAACTGTACCTCAATGAGAGTCAGAGTGTGTGGAACTGTATCCCAGTGAGAGTCAGTGTGTGTGGAACTGTAACCCAGTGAGAGACACTGTGTGTAGAACTGTACCCCAGTGAGAGTCAGGGTGTGGAACTGTATCCCAGTGAGAGTCAGTGTGTGGAACTGTACCCCAGTGAGTCAGTGCATGTAGAACTGTACCCCAGTGAGCGTCAGTGTGTGTGGAACTGTACCCCAGTGAGAGTCAGTGTGTGTGGATCTGTATCCCAATGAAAGTCAGTGTGTGTGGAACTGTACCCCAGTGAGAGTCAGTGTGTGTGGAACTGTACCCCATTGGGAGTCAGTGTATGTTGAACTGTACGCCAATGAGAGTCAGTGTGTGTGGATCTGTACCCCAGTGAGAGTCAGTGTGTTTGGAACTGTAACACAGTGAGAGTCAGTGTGTGTGGAACTGTACCCCAGTGAGAGTCAGCGTGTGTGGATCTGTACCCCAATGAGTGTCAGTGTGTGTGGAACTGTACCCCAGTGAGAGTCAGTGTGTGTGGAACCCATACCCCAGTCAGAGCCAGTGTGTGTGGAACTGTACCCCAGTGAGAGTCAGTGTGTGTGGAACTGTATCCCAGTGAGGGTCAGTGTGTGTGGAACTGCGCCCCAGTGAGAGTCAGTGAGTGTGGAACTGTACCCCAGTGGGAGTTAGTGTGTGTGGACCTGTACCCCAGTGAGAGTCGGTGTGCGTGGAACTGTACCCCAGTGAGAGTCATTTTGTGTGCAACTGTACCCGTGAGAGTCAGTGTGTGTGGACCTGTACCCCAGTGAGAATCAGTGGGTGTGGAACCCGAACCCCAGTGAGAAACAGTGTGTGTGGAACTGTACCCCAGTGAGAGTCAGTGTGTCTGGAACTGTGCCCCAGTGAGATTCAGTGTGTGTGGAACTGTGCCCCAGTGAGAGTCAGTGTGTGTGGAACTGTGCCCCAGTGATAGTCAGTGTGTGTGGAACTGTAACCCAGTGAGAGTCAGTGTGTGTGGAACTGTACGCAAGTGAGAGTCAGTGTGTGTGGAACTGTACCCCAGTGAGAGTCAGTGTGTGTAGAACTGTACCACAGTGAGAGTCAGTGTGTGTAGAACTGTACCCCAATGAGAGTCAGTGTGTGTGGAACTGTACCCCAGTGAGAGTCAGTGTGTGGAACTGTACCCCAGTGAGAGTCAGTGTGTGGAACTGTTCCCCAGTGAATCAGTGCATGCAGAACTGTACCCCAGAGAGAGTCAGTGTGTGTGGAACTGTACCCCAGTGAGAGTCAGTGTGTGTGGATCTGTACCCCAATGAAAGTCAGTGTGTGTGGAACTGTACCCCACTGAGAGTCAGTGTGTGTGGAACTGTACCGCAGTGGGAGTCAGTGTGTGTGGAACTGTACGACAATGAGAGTCAGTGTGTGTGGAACTGTACCCCAGTGAGAGCCAGTGTGTGTGGAACTGTAACCCATTGAGAGTCAGTGTGTGTGGAACTGTAGCCCAGTGAGAGTCTGTGTGTTTGGATCGGTACCCCAATGAGAGTCAGTGTGTGTGGAACTGTACCCCAGTGAGAGTCAGTGTGTGTGGAACCCATATCCCAGTCAGAGCCAGTGTGTGTGGAACTGTATCCCAGTGAGGGTCAGTTTGTGTGGAACTGCGCCCCAGTGAGAGTCAGTGTGTGTGGAACTGTGCCCCAGTGATAGTCAGTTTGTGTGGGACCCGTACCCCAGTGAGAGTCAGTGTGTGTGGGACCCGTACCGCAGTGATATTCAGTGTGTGTGGATCTGTACCCCAATGAGAGTCAGTGTGTGTGGAACTGTACCCCAGTGAGAATCAGTGTGTGGATCTGTACCCCAGTGAGAGTCAGTGTGTGGAAATGTACCCCAGTGAGTCATTGCATGTAGAACTGTACCCCAGTGTGAGTCAGTGTGTGTGGAACTGTACCCCAGTGAGAGTCAGTGTGTGTGGATCTGTACCCCAATGAAAGTCAGTTTGTGTGGAACTGTACCCCAGTGAGAGTCAGTGTGTGTGGAACTGTACCCCAGTGGGTGTCAGTGTGTGTGGAACTGTACGCCAATGAGAGTCAGTGTGTGTGGAACTGTACCCCAGTGAGAGTCAGTGTTTTTGGAACTGTAACCCAGTGAGAGTCAGTGTGAGTGGAACTGTACCCCAGTGAGAGTCAGTGTGTGTGGAACCTTACCCCAGTGAGTGTCAGTGTGTGTGGAACCCATATCCCAATCAGAGTAAGTGTGTGTGGAACTGTAACCCAGTGAGGGTCAGTGTGTGTGCAACTGTACCAGTGAGAGTCAGTGCGTGTGGACCTGTACCCCAGTGAGAGTCAGTGTGTGTGAATCCCGAACCACAGTGAGAATCAGTGTGTGTGGAACTGTATCCCATTGAGAGTCAGTGTGTGTGGAACTGTGCCCCAGTGAGAGTCACTGTGTGTGAGAACCGAATCCAAGTGAGAGTCAGTGTGTGTGGAACTGAACACCAGTGAGAGTCAATGTGAGTGAGACCCGTACCCCAGTGAGAGTCAGTGTATGTGGATCTGTACCTCAGTGAAAGTCATTGAGTGTAGAACCATACCCCAGTGAGAGTCAGTGTTTGTGGAACTTTACCCTAGTGACAGTTGGTGTGTGAGCAACTGTACCCCAGTGAGTGTCAGTGTGTGGAAGTGTACCCCAGTGAGAGTTGGTGTGTGTAACTGTACCCCAGTGAGTCAGTGCATGTAGAACTGTACCCCAGTGAGAGTCAGCGTGTGTGGAACTGTACCGCAGTGAGAGTCAGTGTGTGTGGAACCGTACCCCAGTTGGAGTCAGTGTGTGTGGAACTGTACCTCAGTGAAAGTCATTGAGTGTAGAACTATACCCCAGTGAGAGTCAGTGTGTGTGGAACTGTACCCCAGTGAGAGTTAGTGTGTGTGCAACTGTACCCCAGTGAGAGTCAGTGTGTGGAACTGTACCTCAGTGAGAGTCAGTGAGAGGAACTGTACCCCAGTGAGTCAGTGCATGTAGAAATGTACCCCAGTGAGAGTCTGTGTGTGTGGAACTGTATCCCAGTGAGAGTCAGTGTGTGTGGAACTGTACCCCAGTGAGAGTCTGTGCGTGTGGAACTGTACCCCAGTGAGAGTCTGTGCATGTGGAACTGTACCCCAGTGAGAGTCAGTGTGTGTGGAACTGTACCCCAGTGAGAGTCAGTGTGTGTGGAACTGTACCCCAGTGAGAGTCAGTGTGTGAGGGACCCGTACCCCAGTAACAGTCGGTGTGTGTGGAACTGTACCCTAGTGAGAGTCGGTGTGTGTGGAACTGTACCGTAGTGAGAGTCGGTGTGAGTGGAACATTACCCCAGTGAGAGTCAGTGTGTGTGGATTTGTGCACAAGTGAGAGTCAGTGTGTCTGGGACCCGTACCCCAGTGAGAGTCAGTGTGTGTGGGACCCGTATCCCAGTGAGAGTCGGTGTGTGTGGGACCCGTACCCCAATGAGAGTCAGTGTGTGTGGAACTGTACCCCAGTGAGAGTCAGTGTGTGTGGAACTGTAACACAGTCAGAATCAGTGTGTGTGGATCTGTACCCCAATCAGAGTCAGTGTGTGTTGAACTGTACCCCAGTGAGAGTCAGTGTGTGTGGAACTGTACCCCAGTGAGAGTCAGTGTGCGTGGAACCCATACCCGAGTGAGAGTCAGTGTGTGTGGAACTGTACCCCAGTGAGAGTCAGTGTGTGTTCAACTGTACCAGTGAGAGTCAGTGTGTGTGCTCCTGTACCTCAGTGAGAGTCAGTGGGTGTGGAACCGGAACCCCAGTGAGAAAAAGAGTGTGTGGAACTGTACCCCAGTGAGAGTCAGTGTGTGTGGAACTGTACACCAGTGAGAGTCAATTTGAGTGAGGCCCGTACCACAGTGAGAGTCAGTGTGTGTGGAACCCGGACGCCAGTGAGAATCAGTGTGTGTGGAACTGTGCGTCATTGAGAGAGAGTGTGTTTGGAACTGTGCCCCAGTGAGAGTCAGTGTGTGTGGAACTGTGCCGCAGTGAGAGTCAGTGTGTGTGGATCTGTACCCCAGCGAGAGTCAGTGTGTGTGGAACTCTACGCCAGTGAGAGTCAGTGTGTTTGGAACTGTAACCCAGTGAGAATCAGTGTGTGTGGAACTGTACCCCAGTGAGAGTCAGTGTGTGTGGAACCTGTACCCCAGTGAGAGTCAGTGTGTGTGGAACTGTACCCCAGTGAGAGTCAGTGTGTGGAACTGTACCCCAGTGAGAGTCAGTGTGTGTGGAACTGTACCCCAGTGAGAGTAAGTGTGTGTGGATCTGTGCCCCAGTGAGAGTCAGTGTGTGTGGAACTGTCCTCCAGTGGGAGTCAGTGTGTGTGGAACTGTACGCCAATGAGAGTCAGTGTGTGTGGAACTGTACTCCAGTGAGAGTCAGTGTGTTTGTAACTGTAACCCAGTGAGAGTCAGTGTGTGTGGAACCCATACCCCAGTCAGAGTCAGTGTGTGTGGAACTGTACCCGAGTGGGATTTAGTGTGTGTGGACCTGTACCCCAGTGAGAGTCGGTGTGCGTGGAACTGTACTCCAGTGAGAGTCAGTGTGTGTGCAACTGTACCAGTGAGAGTCAGTGTGTGTGGACCTGTACCCCAATGAGAGTCAGTGTGTGTGGAACCCGAACCCCAGTGAGAATCAGTGTGTGTGTAACTGTATCCCAGTGAGAGTCAGTGTGTGTGGAACTGTGCGCCAGTGAGAGTCACTGTGTATGAGACCCGAATCCCAGTGAGAGTCAGTGTGTCTGGAACTCAACACCTGTGAGAGTCAATGTGAGTGAGACCCGTACCCCAGTGAGAGTCAGTGTATGTGGAACGCGAACGCCAGTGAGAGTCAGTGTGTGTGGAACTGTACCCCAGTAAGATTCAGTGTGTGTGGAACTGTACCCCAGTGACAGTCAGTGTGTGGAACTATACCCCAGTGAGAGTCAGTGTGTGTGGAACTGTACCCCAGTGAGAGTCAGTGTGTGGAACTGTACCCCAGTGAGAGTCAGTGTGTGGAACTGTACCTCAGTGACAGTCAGTGAGTGGAACTGTACCCCAGTGAGTCAGTGCATGTAGAACTGTACCCCAGTAAGAGTCAGTGTGTGTGAAACTGTACCCCAGTGAGAGTCAGTGTGTGTGGAACTGTACCCCAGTGAAATTCTGTGCATGTGGAACTGTACCACATGGTGAGTCAGTGTGTGTGGAACTGTACCCCAGTGAGAGTCTGTGTGTGTGGAAATGTACCCCAGTGAGAGTCTGTGTGTGTGGAACTGTACCCCAGTGATAATCAGTGTGTGTGGAACGGTACCAGAGTGGGAGTTAGTGTGTGTGGACCTGTACCCCAGTGAGAGTCGGTGTGCGTGGAACTGTACCCCAGTAAGAGACAGTGTGTGTGAAACAGTACCAGTGAGAGTCATTGTGTGTGGACCTGTACCCCAGTGAGAGTCAGTGGGTGTGGAACCCGAACCCCAGTGAGAAACTGTGTGTGTGGAACTGTACCCCAGTGAGAGTCAGTGTGTGTGGAACTGTACACCAGTGAGAGTCAATGTGAGTGAGACCCGTACCCCATTGAGAGTCAGTGCGTGTGGAACCCGGACGCCAGTGAGAATCAGTGTGTGTGGAACTGTGCTTCTTTTTGAGAGAGTGTGTTTGGAACTGTGGCCCAGTGAGAGTCAGTGTGTGTGGAACTGTGCCCCAGTGAGAGTCAGTGTGTGTGGATCTGTACCCCAATGAAAGTCAGTGTGTGTGGAACTGTACCCCAGTGAGAGTCAGGGTGTGGAACTGTATCCCAGTGAGAGTCAGTGTGTGGAACTGTACCCCAGTGAGTCAGTGCATGTAGAACTGAACCGCAGTGAGCGTCAGTGTGTGTGGAACTGTACCCCAGTGAGAGTCAGTGTGTGTGGATCTGTACCCCAATGAAAGTCAGTGTGTGTGGAACTGTACCCCAGTGAGAGTCAGCGTGTGTGGATCTGTACCCGAATGAGTGTCAGTGTGTGTGGAACCCATTCCCTAGTCAGAGTCAGTGTGTGTGGAACTGTAACCCAGTGAGAGTCAGTGTGTGTGGAACTGTATCCCAGTGAGGGTCAGTGTGTGTGGAACTGCGCCCCAGTGAGAGTCAGTGAGTGTGGAACTGTACCCCAGTGGGAGTTAGTGTGTGTGGACCTGTACCCCAGTGAGAGTCGGTGTGCGTGGAACTGTACCCCAGTGAGAGTCATTGTGTGTGCAACTGTACCCGTGAGAGTCATTGTGTGTGGACCTGTACCCCAGTGAGAATCAGTGGGTGTGGAACCCGAACCCCAGTGAGAAACAGTGTGTGTGGAACTGTACCCCAGTGAGTGTCAGTGTGTGTGGAACTGTGCCCCAGTGAGATTCAGTGTGTGTGGAACTGTGCCCCAGTGAGAGTCAGTGTGTGTGGAACTGTGCCCCAGTGATAGTCAGTGTGTGTGGAACTGTAACCCAGTGAGAGTCAGTGTGTGTGGAACTGTACGCCAGTGAGAGTAATTGTGTGTGGAACTGTACCCCAGTGAGAGTCAGTGTGTGTAGAACTGTACCCCAGTGATAGTCAGTGTGTGTGGATCTATACCCCAATGAGAGTCAGTGTGTGTGGAACTGTACCCCAGTGAGAGTCAGTGTGTGGAACAGTACCCCAGTGAGAGTCAGTGTGTGGAACTGTTCCCCAGTGAATCAGTGCATGCAGAACTGTACCCCAGTGAGAGTCAGTGTTTGTGGAACTGTACCCCAGTGAGAGTCAGTGTGTGTGGATCTGTACCCCAATGAAAGTCAGTGTGTGTGGAACTGTACCCCACTGAGAGTCAGTGTGTGTGGAACTGTACCCCAGTGGGAGTCAGTGTGTGTGGAACTGTATGACAATGAGAGTCAGTGTGTGTGGAACTGTACCCCTGTGAGAGTCAGTGTGTTTGGAACTGTAACCCAGTGAGAGTCAGTGTGTGTGGAACTGTAGCCCAGTGAGAGTCTGTGTGTGTGGATAGGTACCCCAATGAGAGTCAGTGTGTGTGGAACTGTACCCCAGTGAGAGTCAGTGTGTGTGGAATCCATATCCCAGTCAGAGTCAGTGTGTGTGGAACTGTATCCCAGTGAGGGTCAGTGTGTGTGGAACTGCGCCCCAGTGAGAGTCAGTGTGTGTGGAACTGTGCCGCAGTGATAGTCAGTGTGTGTGGGACCCGTACCCCAGTGAGAGTCAGTGTGTGTGGGACCCGTACCCCAGTGATAGTCAGTGTGTGTGGATCTGTACCCCAATGAGAGTCAGTGTGTGTGGAACTGTACCCCAGTGAGAATCAGTGTGTGGATCTGTACCCCAGTGAGAGTCTGTGAGTGGAAATGTACCCCAGTGAGTCAGTGCATGTAGAACTGTACCCCAGTGAGAGTCAGTGTGTGTGGATCTGTACCCCAGTGAGAGTCAGTGTGTTTGGAACTGTAACACAGTGAGAGTCAGTGTGTGTGGAACTGTACCCCAGTGAGAGTCAGCGTGTGTGGATCTGTACCCCAATGAGTGTCAGTGTGTGTGGAACTGTACCCCAGTGAGAGTCAGTGTGTGTGGAACCCATACCCCAGTCAGAGTCAGTGTTTGTGGAACTGTACCCCAGTGAGAATCAGTGTGTGTGGAACTGTACCCCAGTGGGAGTTAGTGTGTGTGGACCTGTACCCCAGTGAGAGTCGGTGTGCGTGGAACTGTACACCAGTGAGAGTCAGTGTGTGTGCAACAGTACCAGTGAGAGTCAGTGTGTGTGGTCCTGTACCCCAGTGAGAGTCAGTGGGTGTGGATCCCGAAACCCAGTGAGAAACAGTGTGTGTGGAACTGCACCCCAGTGAGAGTCAGTGTGTGTGGAACTGTACACCAGTGAGAGTCAATGTGAGTGAGACCCGTATCCCATTGAGAGTCAGTGTGTGTGGAACCCGGACGCCAGTGAGAATCATTGTGTGTGGAACTGTGCGTCATTGAGAGAGAGTGTGTTTGGAACTGTGGCCCAGTGAGAGTCAGTGTGTGTGGATCTGTACCTCAATGAGAGTCAGAGTGTGTGGAACTGTATCCCAGTGAGAGTCAGTGTGTGTGGAACTGTAACCCAGTGAGAGACACTGTGTGTAGAACTGTACCCCAGTGAGAGTCAGGGTGTGGAACTGTATCCCAGTGAGAGTCAGTGTGTGGAACTGTACCCCAGTGAGTCAGTGCATGTAGAACTGTACCCCAGTGAGCGTCAGTGTGTGTGGAACTGTACCCCAGTGAGAGTCAGTGTGTGTGGATCTGTATCCCAATGAAAGTCAGTGTGTGTGGAACTGTACCCCAGTGAGAGTCAGTGTGTGTGGAACTGTACCCCATTGGGAGTCAGTGTATGTGGAACTGTACGCCAATGAGAGTCAGTGTGTGTGGATCTGTACCCCAGTGAGAGTCAGTGTGTTTGGAACTGTAACACAGTGAGAGTCAGTGTGTGTGGAACTGTACCCCAGTGAGAGTAAGCGTGTGTGGATCTGTACCCCAATGAGTGTCAGTGTGTGTGGAACTGTACCCCAGTGAGAGTCAGTGTGTGTGGAACCCATACCCCAGTCAGAGCCAGTGTGTGTGGAACTGTACCCCAGTGAGAGTCAGTGTGTGTGGAACTGTATCCCAGTGAGGGTCAGTGTGTGTGGAACTGCGCCCCAGTGAGAGTCAGTGAGTGTGGAACTGTACCCCAGTGGGAGTTAGTGTGTGTGGACCTGTACCCCAGTGAGAGTCGGTGTGCGTGGAACTGTACCCCAGTGAGAGTCATTTTGTGTGCAACTGTACCCGTGAGAGTCAGTGTGTGTGGACCTGTACCCCAGTGAGAATCAGTGGGTGTGGAACCCGAACCCCAGTGAGAAACAGTGTGTGTGGAACTGTACCCCAGTGAGAGTCAGTGTGTCTGGAACTGTGCCCCAGTGAGATTCAGTGTGTGTGGAACTGTGCCCCTGTGAGAGACAGTGTGTGTGGAACTGTGCCCCAGTGATAGTCAGTGTGTGTGGAACTGTAACCCAGTGAGAGTCAGTGTGTGTGGAACTGTACGCAAGTGAGAGTCAGTGTGTGTGGAACTGTACCCCAGTGAGAGTCAGTGTGTGTAGAACTGTACCCCAGTGAGAGTCAGTGTGTGTAGAACTGTACCCCAATGAGAGTCAGTGTGTGTGGAACTGTACCCCATTGAGAGTCAGTGTGTGGAACTGTACCCCAGTGAGAGTCAGTGTGTGGAACTGTTCCCCAGTGAATCAGTGCATGCAGAACTGTACCCCAGAGAGAGTCAGTGTGTGTGGAACTGTACCCCAGTGAGAGTCAGTGTGTGTGGATCTGTACCCCAATGAAAGTCAGTGTGTGTGGAACTGTACCCCAGTGAGAGTCAGGGTGTGGAACTGTATCCCAGTGAGAGTCAGTGTGTGGAACTGTACCCCAGTGAGTCAGTGCATGTAGAACTGAACCGCAGTGAGCGTCAGTGTGTGTGGAACTGTACCCCAGTGAGAGTCAGTGTGTGTGGATCTGTACCCCAATGAAAGTCAGTGTGTGTGGAACTGTACCCCAGTGAGAGTCAGCGTGTGTGGATCTGTACCCGAATGAGTGTCAGTGTGTGTGGAACCCATTCCCTAGTCAGAGTCAGTGTGTGTGGAACTGTAACCCAGTGAGAGTCAGTGTGTGTGGAACTGTATCCCAGTGAGGGTCAGTGTGTGTGGAACTGCGCCCCAGTGAGAGTCAGTGAGTGTGGAACTGTACCCCAGTGGGAGTTAGTGTGTGTGGACCTGTACCCCAGTGAGAGTCGGTGTGCGTGGAACTGTACCCCAGTGAGAGTCATTGTGTGTGCAACTGTACCCGTGAGAGTCATTGTGTGTGGACCTGTACCCCAGTGAGAATCAGTGGGTGTGGAACCCGAACCCCAGTGAGAAACAGTGTGTGTGGAACTGTACCCCAGTGAGTGTCAGTGTGTCTGGAACTGTGCCCCAGTGAGATTCAGTGTGTGTGGAACTGTGCCCCAGTGAGAGTCAGTGTGTGTGGAACTGTGCCCCAGTGATAGTCAGTGTGTGTGGAACTGTAACCCAGTGAGAGTCAGTGTGTGTGGAACTGTACGCCAGTGAGAGTAATTGTGTGTGGAACTGTACCCCAGTGAGAGTCAGTGTGTGTAGAACTGTACCCCAGTGATAGTCAGTGTGTGTGGATCTATACCCCAATGAGAGTCAGTGTGTGTGGAACTGTACCCCAGTGAGAGTCAGTGTGTGGAACAGTACCCCAGTGAGAGTCAGTGTGTGGAACTGTTCCCCAGTGAATCAGTGCATGCAGAACTGTACCCCAGTGAGAGTCAGTGTTTGTGGAACTGTACCCCAGTGAGAGTCAGTGTGTGTGGATCTGTACCCCAATGAAAGTCAGTGTGTGTGGAACTGTACCCCACTGAGAGTCAGTGTGTGTGGAACTGTACCCCAGTGGGAGTCAGTGTGTGTGGAACTGTATGACAATGAGAGTCAGTGTGTGTGGAACTGTACCCCTGTGAGAGTCAGTGTGTTTGGAACTGTAACCCAGTGAGAGTCAGTGTGTGTGGAACTGTAGCCCAGTGAGAGTCTGTGTGTGTGGATAGGTACCCCAATGAGAGTCAGTGTGTGTGGAACTGTACCCCAGTGAGAGTCAGTGTGTGTGGAATCCATATCCCAGTCAGAGTCAGTGTGTGTGGAACTGTATCCCAGTGAGGGTCAGTGTGTGTGGAACTGCGCCCCAGTGAGAGTCAGTGTGTGTGGAACTGTGCCGCAGTGATAGTCAGTGTGTTTGGGACCCGTACCCCAGTGAGAGTCAGTGTGTGTGGGACCCGTACCCCAGTGATAGTCAGTGTGTGTGGATCTGTACCCCAATGAGAGTCAGTGTGTGTGGAACTGTACCCCAGTGAGAATCAGTGTGTGGATCTGTACCCCAGTGAGAGTCTGTGAGTGGAAATGTACCCCAGTGAGTCAGTGCATGTAGAACTGTACCCCAGTGAGAGTCAGTGTGTGTGGATCTGTACCCCAGTGAGAGTCAGTGTGTTTGGAACTGTAACACAGTGAGAGTCAGTGTGTGTGGAACTGTACCCCAGTGAGAGTCAGCGTGTGTGGATCTGTACCCCAATGAGTGTCAGTGTGTGTGGAACTGTACCCCAGTGAGAGTCAGTGTGTGTGGAACCCATACCCCAGTCAGAGTCAGTGTTTGTGGAACTGTACCCCAGTGAGAATCAGTGTGTGTGGAACTGTACCCCAGTGGGAGTTAGTGTGTGTGGACCTGTACCCCAGTGAGAGTCGGTGTGCGTGGAACTGTACACCAGTGAGAGTCAGTGTGTGTGCAACAGTACCAGTGAGAGTCAGTGTGTGTGGTCCTGTACCCCAGTGAGAGTCAGTGGGTGTGGATCCCGAAACCCAGTGAGAAACAGTGTGTGTGGAACTGCACCCCAGTGAGAGTCAGTGTGTGTGGAACTGTACACCAGTGAGAGTCAATGTGAGTGAGACCCGTATCCCATTGAGAGTCAGTGTGTGTGGAACCCGGACGCCAGTGAGAATCATTGTGTGTGGAACTGTGCGTCATTGAGAGAGAGTGTGTTTGGAACTGTGGCCCAGTGAGAGTCAGTGTGTGTGGATCTGTACCTCAATGAGAGTCAGAGTGTGTGGAACTGTATCCCAGTGAGAGTCAGTGTGTGTGGAACTGTAACCCAGTGAGAGACACTGTGTGTAGAACTGTACCCCAGTGAGAGTCAGGGTGTGGAACTGTATCCCAGTGAGAGTCAGTGTGTGGAACTGTACCCCAGTGAGTCAGTGCATGTAGAACTGTACCCCAGTGAGCGTCAGTGTGTGTGGAACTGTACCCCAGTGAGAGTCAGTGTGTGTGGATCTGTATCCCAATGAAAGTCAGTGTGTGTGGAACTGTACCCCAGTGAGAGTCAGTGTGTGTGGAACTGTACCCCATTGGGAGTCAGTGTATGTGGAACTGTACGCCAATGAGAGTCAGTGTGTGTGGATCTGTACCCCAGTGAGAGTCAGTGTGTTTGGAACTGTAACACAGTGAGAGTCAGTGTGTGTGGAACTGTACCCCAGTGAGAGTAAGCGTGTGTGGATCTGTACCCCAATGAGTGTCAGTGTGTGTGGAACTGTACCCCAGTGAGAGTCAGTGTGTGTGGAACCCATACCCCAGTCAGAGCCAGTGTGTGTGGAACTGTACCCCAGTGAGAGTCAGTGTGTGTGGAACTGTATCCCAGTGAGGGTCAGTGTGTGTGGAACTGCGCCCCAGTGAGAGTCAGTGAGTGTGGAACTGTACCCCAGTGGGAGTTAGTGTGTGTGGACCTGTACCCCAGTGAGAGTCGGTGTGCGTGGAACTGTACCCCAGTGAGAGTCATTTTGTGTGCAACTGTACCCGTGAGAGTCAGTGTGTGTGGACCTGTACCCCAGTGAGAATCAGTGGGTGTGGAACCCGAACCCCAGTGAGAAACAGTGTGTGTGGAACTGTACCCCAGTGAGAGTCAGTGTGTCTGGAACTGTGCCCCAGTGAGATTCAGTGTGTGTGGAACTGTGCCCCTGTGAGAGACAGTGTGTGTGGAACTGTGCCCCAGTGATAGTCAGTGTGTGTGGAACTGTAACCCAGTGAGAGTCAGTGTGTGTGGAACTGTACGCAAGTGAGAGTCAGTGTGTGTGGAACTGTACCCCAGTGAGAGTCAGTGTGTGTAGAACTGTACCCCAGTGAGAGTCAGTGTGTGTAGAACTGTACCCCAATGAGAGTCAGTGTGTGTGGAACTGTACCCCATTGAGAGTCAGTGTGTGGAACTGTACCCCAGTGAGAGTCAGTGTGTGGAACTGTTCCCCAGTGAATCAGTGCATGCAGAACTGTACCCCAGAGAGAGTCAGTGTGTGTGGAACTGTACCCCAGTGAGAGTCAGTGTGTGTGGATCTGTACCCCAATGAAAGTCAGTGTGTGTGGAACTGTACCCCACTGAGAGTCAGTGTGTGTGGAACTGTACCGCAGTGGGAGTCAGTGTGTGTGGAACTGTACGACAATGAGAGTCAGTGTGTGTGGAACTGTACCCCAGTGAGAGCCAGTGTGTTTGGAACTGTAACCCATTGAGAGTCAGTGTGTGTGGAACTGTAGCCCAGTGAGAGTCTGTGTGTTTGGATCGGTACCCCAATGAGAGTCAGTGTGTGTGGAACTGTACCCCAGTGAGAGTCAGTGTGTGTGGAACCCATATCCCAGTCAGAGCCAGTGTGTGTGGAACTGTATCCCAGTGAGGGTCAGTTTGTGTGGAACTGCGCCCCAGTGAGAGTCAGTGTGTGTGGAACTGTGCCCCAGTGATAGTCAGTTTGTGTGGGACCCGTACCCCAGTGAGAGTCAGTGTGTGTGGGACCCGTACCGCAGTGATATTCAGTGTGTGTGGATCTGTACCCCAATGAGAGTCAGTGTGTGTGGAACTGTACCCCAGTGAGAATCAGTGTGTGGATCTGTACCCCAGTGAGAGTCAGTGTGTGGAAATGTACCCCAGTGAGTCAGTGCATGTAGAACTGTACCCCAGTGTGAGTCAGTGTGTGTGGAACTGTACCCCAGTGAGAGTCAGTGTGTGTGGATCTGTACCCCAATGAAAGTCAGTTTGTGTGGAACTGTACCCCAGTGAGAGTCAGTGTGTGTGGAACTGTACCCCAGTGGGTGTCAGTGTGTGTGGAACTGTACGCCAATGAGAGTCAGTGTGTGTGGAACTGTACCCCAGTGAGAGTCAGTGTTTTTGGAACTGTAACCCAGTGAGAGTCAGTGTGAGTGGAACTGTACCCCAGTGAGAGTCAGTGTGTGTGGAACCTTACCCCAGTGAGTGTCAGTGTGTGTGGAACCCATATCCCAATCAGAGTAAGTGTGTGTGGAACTGTAACCCAGTGAGGGTCAGTGTGTGTGCAACTGTACCAGTGAGAGTCAGTGCGTGTGGACCTGTACCCCAGTGAGAGTCAGTGTGTGTGAATCCCGAACCACAGTGAGAATCAGTCTGTGTGGAACTGTATCCCAGTGAGAGTCAGTGTGTGTGGAACTGTGCCCCAGTGAGAGTCACTGTGTGTGAGACCCGAATCCAAGTGAGAGTCAGTGTGTGTGGAACTGAACACCAGTGAGAGTCAATGTGAGTGAGACCCGTACCCCAGTGAGAGTCAGTGTATGTGGATCTGTACCTCAGTGAAAGTCATTGAGTGTAGAACCATACCCCAGTGAGAGTCAGTGTTTGTGGAACTTTACCCTAGTGACAGTTGGTGTGTGAGCAACTGTACCCCAGTGAGTGTCAGTGTGTGGAAGTGTACCCCAGTGAGAGTTGGTGTGTGTAACTGTACCCCAGTGAGTCAGTGCATGTAGAACTGTACCCCAGTGAGAGTCAGCGTGTGTGGAACTGTACCGCAGTGAGAGTCAGTGTGTGTGGAACCGTACCCCAGTTGGAGTCAGTGTGTGTGGAACTGTACCTCAGTGAAAGTCATTGAGTGTAGAACTATACCCCAGTGAGAGTCAGTGTGTGTGGAACTGTACCCCAATGAGAGTTAGTGTGTGTGCAACTGTACCCCAGTGAGAGTCAGTGTGTGGAACTGTACCTCAGTGAGAGTCAGTGAGAGGAACTGTACCCCAGTGAGTCAGTGCATATAGAAATGTACCCCAGTGAGAGTCTGTGTGTGTGGAACTGTATCCCAGTGAGAGTCAGTGTGTGTGGAACTGTACCCCAGTGAGAGTCTGTGCGTGTGGAACTGTACCCCAGTGAGAGTCTGTGCATGTGGAACTGTACCCCAGTGAGAGTCAGTGTGTGTGGAACTGTACCCCAGTGAGAGTCAGTGTGTGTGGAACTGTACCCCAGTGAGAGTCAGTGTGTGAGGGACCCGTACCCCAGTAACAGTCGGTGTGTGTGGAACTGTACCCTAGTGAGAGTCGGTGTGTGTGGAACTGTACCGTAGTGAGAGTCGGTGTGAGTGGAACATTACCCCAGTGAGAGTCAGTGTGTGTGGATTTGTGCACAAGTGAGAGTCAGTGTGTCTGGGACCCGTACCCCAGTGAGAGTCAGTGTGTGTGGGACCCGTATCCCAGTGAGAGTCGGTGTGTGTGGGACCCGTACCCCAATGAGAGTCAGTGTGTGTGGAGTTGTACCCCAGTGAGAGTCAGTGTGTGTGGAACTGTAACACAGTCAGAATCACTGTGTGTGGATCTGTTCCCAATCAGAGTCAGTGTGTGTTGAACTGTACCCCATTGAGAGTCAGTGTGTGTGGAACTGTACCCCAGTGAGAGTCAGTGTGCGTGGAACCCATACCCGAGTGAGAGTCAGTGTGTGTGGAACTGTACCCCAGTGAGAGTCAGTGTGTGTTCAACTGTACCAGTGAGAGTCAGTGTGTGTGGAACCGGAACCCCAGTGAGAAAAAGAGTGTGTGGAACTGTACCCCAGTGAGAGTCAGTGTGTGTGGAACTGTACACCAGTGAGAGTCAATTTGAGTGAGGCCCGTACCACAGTGAGAGTCAGTGTGTGTGGAACCCGGTCGCCAGTGAGAATCAGTGTGTGTGGAACTGTGCGTCATTGAGAGAGAGTGTGTTTGGAACTGTGCCCCAGTGAGAGTCAGTGTGTGTGGAACTGTGCCGCAGTGAGAGTCAGTGTGTGTGGATCTGTACCCCAGCGAGAGTCAGTGTGTGTGGAACTGTACGCCAGTGAGAGTCAGTGTGTTTGGAACTGTAACCCAGTGAGAATCAGTGTGTGTGGAACTGTACCCCAGTGAGAGTCAGTGTGTGTGGAACCTGTACCCCAGTGAGAGTCAGTGTGTGTGGAACTGTACCCCAGTGAGAGTCAGTGTGTGGAACTGTACCCCAGTGAGAGTCAGTGTGTGTGGAACTGTACCCCAGTGAGAGTAAGTGTGTGTGGATCTGTGCCCCAGTGAGAGTCAGTGTGTGTGGAACTGTCCTCCAGTGGGAGTCAGTGTGTGTGGAACTGTACGCCAATGAGAGTCAGTGTGTGTGGAACTGTACTCCAGTGAGAGTCAGTGTGTTTGTAACTGTAACCCAGTGAGAGTCAGTGTGTGTGGAACCCATACCCCAGTCAGAGTCAGTGTGTGTGGAACTGTACCCCAGTGAGAGTCAGTGTGTGTGGAACTGTATCCCAGTGAGGGTCAGTGTGTGAGGAACTGCGCCCCAGTGAGAGTCAGTGTGTGTGGAACTGTACCCGAGTGGGATTTAGTGTGTGTGGACCTGTACCCCAGTGAGAGTCGGTGTGCGTGGAACTGTACTCCAGTGAGAGTCAGTGTGTGTGCAACTGTACCAGTGAGAGTCAGTGTGTGTGGACCTGTACCCCAATGAGAGTCAGTGTGTGTGGAACCCGAACCCCAGTGAGAATCAGTGTGTGTGTAACTGTATCCCAGTGAGAGTCAGTGTGTGTGGAACTGTGCGCCAGTGAGAGTCACTGTGTATGAGACCCGAATCCCAGTGAGAGTCAGTGTGTCTGGAACTCAACACCTGTGAGAGTCAATGTGAGTGAGACCCGTACCCCAGTGAGAGTCAGTGTATGTGGAACGCGAACGCCAGTGAGAGTCAGTGTGTGTGGAACTGTACCCCAGTAAGATTCAGTGTGTGTGGAACTGTACCCCAGTGACAGTCAGTGTGTGGAACTATACCCCAGTGAGAGTCAGTGTGTGTGGAACTGTACCCCAGTGAGAGTCAGTGTGTGGAACTGTACCCCAGTGAGAGTCAGTGTGTGGAACTGTACCTCAGTGACAGTCAGTGAGTGGAACTGTACCCCAGTGAGTCAGTGCATGTAGAACTGTACCCCAGTAAGAGTCAGTGTGTGTGAAACTGTACCCCAGTGAGAGTCAGTGTGTGTGGAACTGTACCCCAGTGAAATTCTGTGCATGTGGAACTGTACCACATGGTGAGTCAGTGTGTGTGGAACTGTACCCCAGTGAGAGTCTGTGTGTGTGGAAATGTACCCCAGTGAGAGTCTGTGTGTGTGGAACTGTACCCCAGTGGTAATCAGTGTGTGTGGAACGGTACCAGAGTGGGAGTTAGTGTGTGTGGACCTGTACCCCAGTGAGAGTCGGTGTGCGTGGAACTGTACCCCAGTAAGAGACAGTGTGTGTGAAACAGTACCAGTGAGAGTCATTGTGTGTGGACCTGTACCCCAGTGAGAGTCAGTGGGTGTGGAACCCGAACCCCAGTGAGAAACTGTGTGTGTGGAAGGGTACCCCAGTGAGAGTCAGTGTGTGTGGAACTGTACACCAGTGAGAGTCAATGTGAGTGAGACCCGTACCCCATTGAGAGTCAGTGCGTGTGGAACCCGGACGCCAGTGAGAATCAGTGTGTGTGGAACTGTGCTTCTTTTTGAGAGAGTGTGTTTGGAACTGTGGCCCAGTGAGAGTCAGTGTGTGTGGAACTGTGCCCCAGTGAGAGTCAGTGTGTGTGGATCTGTACCCCAATGAAAGTCAGTGTGTGTGGAACTGTACCCCAGTGAGAGTCAGGGTGTGGAACTGTATCCCAGTGAGAGTCAGTGTTTGGAACTGTACCCCAGTGAGTCAGTGCATGTAGAACTGAACCGCAGTGAGCGTCAGTGTGTGTGGAACTGTACCCCAGTGAGAGTCAGTGTGTGTGGATCTGTACCCCAATGAAAGTCAGTGTGTGTGGAACTGTACCCCAGTGATAGTCAGCGTGTGTGGATCTGTACCCGAATGAGTGTCAGTGTGTGTGGAACCCATACCCTAGTCAGAGTCAGTGTGTGTGGAACTGTAACCCAGTGAGAGTCAGTGTGTGTGGAACTGTATCCCAGTGAGGGTCAGTGTGTGTGGAACTGCGCCCCAGTGAGAGTCAGTGAGTGTGGAACTGTACCCCAGTGGGAGTTAGTGTGTGTGGACCTGTACCCCAGTGAGAGTCGGTGTGCGTGGAACTGTACCCCAGTGAGAGTCATTGTGTGTGCAACTGTACCCGTGAGAGTCATTGTGTGTGGACCTGTACCCCAGTGAGAATCAGTGGGTGTGGAACCCGAACCCCAGTGAGAAACAGTGTGTGTGGAACTGTACCCCAGTGAGTGTCAGTGTGTCTGGAACTGTGCCCCAGTGAGATTCAGTGTGTGTGGAACTGTGCCCCAGTGAGAGTCAGTGTGTGTGGAACTGTGCCCCAGTGATAGTCAGTGTGTGTGGAACTGTAACCCAGTGAGAGTCAGTGTGTGTGGAACTGTACGCCAGTGAGAGTAATTGTGTGTGGAACTGTACCCCAGTGAGAGTCAGTGTGTGTGGAACTGTACCCCAGTGAGAGTCTGTGTGTGTGGAACTGTACCACAATGAGAGTCAGTGTGTGTGGGACCCGTACCCCAGTAAGAGTCGGTGTGTGTGGAACTGTACCCTAGTGAGAGTCGTTGTGTGTGGAACTGAACCGTACTGAGAGTCGGTGTGTGTGGAACATTACCTCAGTGAGAGTCAGTGTGTGTGGATCTGTACACCAGTGAGAGTCAGTGTGTCTGGGACCCGTACCCCAGTGAGAGTCAGTGTGTGTGGGACCCGTATGCCAGTGAGAGTTGGTGCGTGTGGGGCCCGTACCCCAATGAGAGTCAGTGTGTGTGGAACTGTACCCCAGTGAGAGTCAGTGTGTGTGGAACAGTATCCCAGTCAGAGTCAGTGTGTGTGGATCTGTACCCCAATGAGAGTCAGTGTGTGTGGAACTGTACCCCAGTGAGAGTCAGTGTGTGTGGACCTGTTCCCCAGTGAGAGTCAGTGTGCGTGGAACCCATACCCCAGTGAAAGTCAGTGTGTGTGGAACTGTACCCCAGTGAGAGTCAGTGTGTGTGCAACTGTACCAGTGAGAGTCAGTGTGTGTGCACCTGCACCTCAGTGAGAGTCAGTGGGTGTGGAACCCGAACCCCAGTGAGAAACAGTGTGTGTGGAACTGTACCCCTGTGAGAGTCAGTGTGTGTGGAGCTGTACACCAGTGAGAGTCAATGTGAGTGAGACCCGTACCACAGTGAGAGTCAGTGTGTGTGGAACCCGGACGCCAGTGAGAATCAGTGTGTGTGGAACTGTGCGTCATTGAGAGAGAGTGTGTGTGGAACTGTGCCCCAGTGAGAGTCATTGTGTGTGGATCTGTAATCGAATGAGAGTAAGAGTGTGTGGAACTGTACCCCAGTGAGAGTCAGTGTGTGTGGAACTGTAACCCAGTGAGAATCAGTGTGTGTGGAACTGTACCCAAGTGAGAGTCAGCGTGTGGAACGGTACCCCAGTGAGAGTCAGTGTGTGGAACTGTACCCCAGTGAGTCAGTGCATGTAGAACTGTACCCCAGTGAGAGTCAGTGTGTGTGGAACTGTACCCCAGTGAGAGTCAGTGTGTGTGGAACTGCACACCAGTGAGAGTCAGTGTGTGTGGAACGGTACCCCAGTGGGAGTCAGTGTGTGTGGAACTGTGTGCCAGTGAGAGTCAGTGTGTGTGGAACTGTACTCCAGTGAGAGTCAGTGTGTTTGTAACTGTAACCCAGTGAGAGTCAGTGTGTGTGGAACTGTACCCCAGTGAGAGTCAGTGTGTGTGGCTCTGTACCCCAGTGAGTGTCAGTGTGTGTGGAACTGTACCCCAGTGAGAGTCAGTGTGTGTGGAACCCATACCCCAGTCAGAGTCAGTGTGTGTGGAACTGTACCCCAGTGAGAGTCAGTGTGTGTGGAACTGTATCCCAGTGAGGGTCAGTGTGTGTGGAACTGCGCCCCAGTGAGAGTCAGTGTGTGTGGAACTGTACCCCAGTGGGAGTTATTGTGTGTGGACCTGTACCCCAGTGAGAGTCGGTTTGCGTGGAACTGTACCCCAGTGAGAGTCAGTGTGTGTGCAACTGTACCAGTGAGAGTCAGTTTGTGTGGACCTGTACCCCAGTGAGAGTCAGTGTGTGTGGAACCCGAACCGCAGTGAGAATCAGTGTGTGTGGAACTGTACCCCAGTGAGAGTAAGTGTGTGTGGAACTGTGCCCCAGTGAGAGTCACTGTGTGTGAGACCCGAATCCCAGAAAGAGTCAGTTTGTCTGGAACTGAACACCAGTGAGAGTCAATGTGAGTGAGACCCGTAACACACTGAGAGTCAGTGTATGTGGAACGCGAACGCCAGTGAGAGTCAGTGTGTGTGGAACTGTACCCCAGTAAGAATCTGTGTGTGTGGAACTATACCCCAGTGAGAGTCAGTGTGTGTGGAACTGTACCCCAGTGAGAGTCAGTGTGTGGAACTGTACCCCAGTCAGAGTCAGTACATTTAGAACTGTACCTCAGTGACAGTCATTGAGTGTAGAACTCTACCCCAGTGAGAGTCAGTGGGTAGAACTATACCCCAGTGAGAGTCAGTGTGTGTGGAACTGTACCCCAGTGAGAGTCAGTGTGTGGAACTGTACCTCAGTGAGAGTCACTGAGTGGATCTGTACACCAGTGAGTCAGTGTGTGTGGAAATGTACCCCAGTGAGAGTCAGTGTGCGTGGAACTGTACCCCAGTGAGAGCCAGTGTGTGTGGAACTGTACCTCAGTGAAAGTCATTGAGTGTAGAACTGTACCCCAGTGAGAGTCAGTGTGTGTGGAACTGTACCCTAGTGACAGTTAGTGTGTGAGCAACTGTACCCCACTGAGTGTCAGTGTGTGGAAGTGTACCCCAGTGAGAGTTAGTGTGTGTAACTGTACCCCAGTGAGTCAGTGCATGTAGAACTGTACCCCAGTGAGAGTCAGCGTGTGTGGAACTGTACCCCAGTGAGAGTCAGTGTGTGTGGAACCGTACCCCAGTTGTAGTCAGTGTGTGTGGAACTGTACCTCAGTGAAAGTCATTGAGTGTAGAACTATACCCCAGTGAGAGTCAGTGTGTGTGGAGCTGTACCCCAGTGAGAGTTAGTGTGTGTGCAACTGTACCCCAGTGAGAGTCAGTGTGTGGAACTGTCCCTCAGTGAGAGTCAGTGTGTGGAACTGTAACCCAGTGAAATTCTGTGCATGTGGAACTGTACCACATGGAGAGTCAGTGTCTGTGAAACTGTACCCCAGTGAGAGTCTGTGTGTGTGGAACTGTACCCCAGTGAGAGTCAGTGTGTTTGGAACTGTAACCCAGTGAGAATCAGTGCGTGTGGAACTGTACCCCAGTGAGAGTCAGTGTGTGTGGATCTGTACCCCAATGAAAGTCAGTGTGTGTGGAACTGTACCCCAGTGAGAGTCAGTGTGTGTGGACTGTACCCCAGTGGGAGTCAGTGTGTGTGGAAATGTATGCCATTAAGAGTCAGTGTGTGTGGATCTGTACCCCATTGAAAGTCAGTGTGCGTGGAACTGTACCCCAGTGAGAGTCAGTATGTGTGGACTGTACCCCAGTGGGAGTCAGTGTGTGTGGAACCCATACCCCAGTCAGAGTCAGTGTGTGTGGAACTGTACCCCAGTGAGAGTCAGTGTGTGTGGAACTGTATCCCAGTGAGGGTCAGTGTGTGTGGAACTGCGCCCCAGTGAGAGTCAGTGTGTGTGGAACTGTACCACAGTGGGAGTTAGCGTGTGTGGACCTGTACCCCAGTGAGAGTCGGTGTGCGTGGAACTGTACCCCAGTGAGAGTCAGTGTGTGTGCAACTGTACCAGTGAGAGTCAGTGTGTGTGGACCTGTATCCCAGTGAGAGTCAGTGTGTGTGGGACCCGTACCCCAGTAAGAGTCGGTGTGTGTGGAACTGTACCGCAGAGAGAGTCGGTGTGTGTGGAACTGTACCCTACTGAGAGTCGGTGTGTGTGGAACTGTACCCCAGTGAGAGTCATTGAGTCTGGGACCGTACCCCAGTGAGAGTCAGTGTGTGTGGAACCCGTATCCCATTGAGAGTCGGTGTGTGTGGGACCCGTACCCCAATGAGAGTCAGTGTGTGTGGAACTGTACCCCAGTGAGAGTCAGTGTGTGTGGAACTGTAACCCAGTAAGAGTCAGTGTGTGTGGATCTGTAGCCCAATGAGAGTCAGTGTGTGTGGAACTGTACCCCAGTGAGAGTCAGTTTGTGTTGAACTGTACCCCAGTGAGAGTCAGTGTGCGTGGAACCGATACCACAGTGAGAGTCAGTGTGTGTGGAACTGTACCCCAGTGAGAGTCAGTGTGTGTGCAACTGTACCAGTGAGAGTCAGTGTGTGTGGACCTGTACCCCAGTGAGAGTCAATAGGTGTGGAACCCGAACCCCAGTGAGAAACAGTGTGTGTGGAACTGTACCCCAGTGAGAGTCAGTGTGTGTGGAACTGTGCACCAGTGAGAGTCAACGTGAGAGAGACCCGTACCCCAGAGAGAGTCAGTGTGTGTGGAACCCGGACGCCAGTGAGAATCAGTGTGTGTGGAACTGTGCGTCATTGAGAGAAATTGTGTTTGGAACTGTGCCCCAGTGAGAGTCAGTGTGTGTGGAACTGTGCCCCAGTGAGAGTCAGTGTGTGTGGATCTGCACCCCAATGAGAGTCAGAGTGTGTGGAACTGTACCCCAGTGAGACTCAGTGTGTGTGGAACTGTACCCCAGTGAGAGTCAGTGTGTGTGGAACTGTACCCCAGTGGGAGTCAGTGTGTGTGGAACTGTACGCCAATGAGAGTCAGTGTGTGTGGATCTGTACCCCAGTGAGAGTCAGTATGTTTGGAACTGTAACACAGTGAGAGTCAGTGTGTGTGGAACTGTACCCCAGTGAGAGTCAGCGTGTGTGGATCTGTACCCCAATGAGTGTCAGTGTGTGTGGAACTGTACCCCAGTGAGAGTCAGTGTGTGTGGAAGCCATACCCCAGTCAGAGTCAGTGTGTGTGGAACTGTACCCCAGTGAGAATCAGTGTGTGTGGAACTGTACCCCAGTGGGAGTTAGTGTGTGTGGACCTGTACCCTTGTGAGAGTCGGTGTGCGTGGAACTGTACCCCAGCGAGAGTCAGTGTGTGTGCAACTGTACCAGTGAGAGTCAGTGTGTGTGGACCTGTACCCCAGTGAGAGTCAGTGGGTATTGAACCCGAACCCCAGTGAGAAACAGTGTGTGTGGAACTGTACCCCATTGAGATTCAGTGTGTGTGGAACTGTACCCCAGTAAGAATCAGTGTGTGTGGAACTGTACCCCAGTTAGAGTCAGTGTGTGTGGAACTGTACCCCAGTGAGAGTCAGTGTGTGGAACTGTACCCCAGTCAGAGTCAGTGCGTTTAGAACTGTACCTCAGTGACAGTCATTGAGTGTAGAACTATACCCCAGTGAGAGTCAGTGGGTAGAACTATACCCCAGTGAGAGTCAGTGTGTGTGGAACTGTACCCCAGTGAGAGTCAGTTTGTGTGGAACTGTACCCCAGTGAGAGTCAGTGTGTGTGGAAATGTACCCCAGTGAGAGTCAGTGTGCGTGGAACTGTACCCCAGTGAGAGCCAGTGTGTGTGGAAATGTACCTCAGTGAAAGTCATTGAGTGTAGAACTGTACCCCAGTGAGACTCAGTGTGTGTGGAACTGTACCCTAGTGACAGTTAGTGTGTGAACAACTGTACCCCACTCAGTGTCAGTGTGTGGAATTGTACCCCAGTGAGAGTTAGTGTGTGGAACTGTACCCTAGTGAGTCAGTGCATGTAGAACTGTACCCCAGTGAGAGTCAGCGTGTGTGGAACTGTACCCCAGTGAGAGTCAGTGTGTGTGGAACCGTACCCCAGTTGTAGTCAGTGTGTGTGGAACTGTACCTCAGTGAAAGTCATTGAGTGTAGAACTATACCCCAGTGAGAGTCAGTGTGTGTGGAGCTGTACCCCAGTGAGAGTTAGTGTGTGTGCAACTGTACCCCAGTGAGAGTCAGTGTGTGGAACTGTACCTCAGTGAGAGTCGGTGTGTGGAACTGTAACCCAGTGAAATTCTGTGCATGTGGAACTGTACCACATGGAGAGTCAGTGTCTGTGGAACTGTACCCCAGTGAGAGTCTGTGTGTGTGGAACTGTACCCCAGTGAGAGTCAGTGTGTTTGGAACTGTAACCCAGTGAGAATCAGTGTGTGTGGAACTGTACCCCAGTGAGAGTCAGTGTGTGTGGATCTGTACCCCAATGAAAGTAAGTGTGTGTGGAACTGTACCCCAGTGAGAGTCAGTGTGTGTGGACTGTACCCCAGTGGGAGTCAGTGTGTGTGGAAATGTATGCCATTAAGAGTCAGTGTGTGTGGATCTGTACCCCATTGAAAGTCAGTGTGTGTGGAACTGTACCCCAGTGAGAGTCAGTATGTGTGGACTGTACCCCAGTGGGAGTCAGTGTGTGTGGAACCCATACCCCAGTCAGAGTCAGTGTGTGTGGAACTGTACCCCAGTGAGAGTCAGTGTGTGTGGAACTGTATCCCAGTGAGGGTCAGTGTGTGTGGAACTGCGCCCCAGTGAGTGTCAGTGTGTGTGGAACTGTACCACAGTGGGAGTTAGCGTGTGTGGACCTGTACCCCAGTGAGAGTCGGTGTGCGTGGAACTGTACCCCAGTGAGAGTCAGTGTGTGTGCAACTGTACCAGTGAGAGTCAGTGTGTGTGGACCTGTATCCCAGTGAGAGTCAGTGTGTGTGGGACCCGTACCCCAGTAAGAGTCGGTGTGTGTGGAACTGTACCGCAGAGAGAGTCGGTGTGTGTGGAACTGTACCCTACTGAGAGTCGGTGTGTGTGGAACTGTACCCCAGTGAGAGTCATTGAGTCTGGGACAGTACCCCAGTGAGAGTCAGTGTGTGTGGAACCCGTATCCCATTGTGAGTCGGTGTGTGTGGGACCCGTAACCCAATGAGAGTCAGTGTGTGTGGAACTGTACCCCAGTGAGAGTCAGTGTGTGTGGAAATGTAACCCAGTAAGAGTCAGTGTGTGTGGATCTGTAGCCCAATGAGAGTCAGTGTGTGTGGAACTGTACCCCAGTGAGAGTCAGTTTGTGTTGAACTGTACCCCAGTGAGAGTCAGTGTGCGTGGAACCGATACCACAGTGAGAGTCAGTGTGTGTGGAACTGTACCCCAGTGAGAGTCAGTGTGTGTGCAACTGTACCAGTGAGAGTCAGTGTGTGTGGACCTGTACCCCAGTGAGAGTCAATAGGTGTGGAACCCGAACCCCAGTGAGAAACAGTGTGTGTGGAACTGTACCCCAGTGAGAGTCAGTGTGTGAGGAACTGTGCACCAGTGAGAGTCAATGTGAGTGAGACCCGTACCACAGAGAGAGTCAGTGTGTTTGGAACCCGGACGCCAGTGAGAATCAGTGTGTGTGGAACTGTGCGTCATTGAGAGAAATTGTGTTTGGAACTGTGCCCCAGTGAGAGTCAGTGTGTGTGGAACTGTGCCCCAGTGAGAGTCAGTGTGTGTGGATCTGTACCCCAATGAGAGTCAGAGTGTGTGGATCTGTAACCCAGTGAGACTCAGTGTGTGTGGAACTGTACCCCAGTGAGAGTCAGTGTGTGTGGAACTGTACCCCAGTGGGAGTCAGTGTGTGTGGAACTGTACCCCAGTGAGAGTCAGTGTGTGTGGAACTGTACCCCAGTGAGAGTCAGTGTGTGTGGAACTGTACCCCAGTGAGAGTCAGTGTGTGTGGAACTGTACCCCAGTGGGAGTCAGTGTGTGTGGAACTGTACGCCAATGAGAGTCAGTGTGTGTGGATCTGTACCCCAGTGAGAGTCAGTATGTTTGGAACTGTAACACAGTGAGAGTCAGTGTGTGTGGAACTGTACCCCAGTGAGAGTCAGCGTGTGTGGATCTGTACCCCAATGAGTGTCAGTGTGTGTGGAACTGTACCCCAGTGAGAGTCAGTGTGTGTGGAAGCCATACCCCAGTCAGAGTCAGTGTGTGTGGAACTGTACCACAGTGAGAATCAGTGTGTGTGGAACTGTACCCCAGTGGGAGTTAGTGTGTGTGGACCTGTACCCCAGTGAGAGTCGGTGTGCGTGGAACTGTTCCCCAGTGAGAGTCAGTGTGTGTGCAACTGTACCAGTGAGAGTTAGTGTGTGTGGACCTGTACCCCAGTGAGAGTCAGTGGGTGTTGAACCCGAACCCCAGTGAGAAACAGTGTGTGTGGAACTGTACCCCAGTGAGATTCAGTGTGTGTGGAACTGTACACCAGTGAGAGTCAATGTGAGTGAGACCCGTCCCCCAGTGAGAGACAGTGTGTGTGGAACTGTGCGTCATTGAGAGAGAGTGTGTTTGGAACTGTGGCCCAGTGAGAGTCAGTGTGTGTGGAACTGTGCCCCAGTGAGAGTCAGTGTGTGTGGATCTAAACCCCAATTAGAGTCAGAGTGTGTGGAACTGTACCCCAGTGAGACTCAGTGTGTGTGGATCTGCAACCCAGTGAGAGTCAGTGTGTGTGGAACTGTACCCCAGTGAGATTCAGGGTGTGGAACTGTACCCCAGTGAGAGTCAGTGTGTGGAACTGTACCCCACTGAGTCAGTGCATGTAGAACTGTACCCCAGTGAGCGACAGTGTGTGTGGAACTGTACCCCAGTGAGAGTCAGTGTGTGTGGATCTGTACCCCAATGAAAGTCAGTGTGTGTGGAACTGTACCCCAGTGAGAGTCAGTGTGTGTGGAACTGTACCACAGTGGGAGTCAGTGTGTGTGGAACTGTACGCCAATGAGAGTCAGTGTGTGTGGATCTGTACCCCAGTGAGAGTCAGTGTGTTTGGAACTGTAACACAGTGAGAGTCAGTGTGTGTGGAACTGTACCCCAGTGAGAGTCAGCGTGTGTGGATCTGTACCCCAATGAGTGTCAGTGTGTGTGGAACTGTACCCCAGTGAGAGTCAGTGTGTGTGGAACCCATACCCCAGTCAGAGTCAGTGTTTGTGGAACTGTACCTCAGTGAGAGTCAGTGTGTGTGGAACTGTATCCCAGTGAGGGTCAGTGTGTGTGGACCTGTACCCCAGTGAGAGTCGGTGTACGTGGAACTGTACCCCAGTGAGAGTCATTGTGTGTGCAACTGTACCCGTGAGATTCAGTGTGTGTGGACCTGTACCCCAGTGAGAATCAGTGGGTGTGGAACCCGAACCCCAGTGAGAAACAGTGTGTGTGGAACTGTACCCCAGTGAGAGTCAGTGTGTCTGGAACTGCGCCACAGTGAGAGTCAATGTGTGTGGAACTGTGCACCAGTGAGAGTCAGTGTGTGTGGAACTGTGCCCCAGTGATAGTCAGTGTGTGTGGAACTGTAACCCAGTGAGAGTCAGTGTGTGTGGAACTGTACGCCAGTGAGAGTCAGTGTGTGTGGAACTGTACCTCAGTGAGAGTCAGTGTGTGTGGACCTGTACCCCAGTGAGAGTGAATAGGTGTGGAACCCGAACCCCAGTGAGAAACAGTGTGTGTGGAACTGTACCCCAGTGAGAGTCAGTGTGTGTGGAACTGTGCACCAGTGAGAGTCAACGTGAGTGAGACCCGTACCACAGAGAGAGTCAGTGTGTGTGGAACCCGGACGCCAGTGAGAATCAGTGTGTGTGGAACTGTGCGTCATTGAGAGAAATTGTGTTTGGAACTGTGCCCCAGTGAGAGTCAGTGTGTGTGGAACTGTGCCCCAGTGAGAGTCAGTGTGTGTGGATCTGTACCCCAATGAGAGTCAGAGTGTGTGGAACTGTAACCCAGTGAGACTCAGTGTGTGTGGAACTGTACCCCTGTGAGAGTCAGTGTGTGTGGAACTGTACCCCAGTGGGAGTCAGTGTGTGTGGAACTGTACGCCAATGAGAGTCAGTGTGTGTGGATCTGTACCCCAGTGAGAGTCAGTATGTTTGGAACTGTAACACAGTGAGAGTCAGTGTGTGTGGAACTGTACCCCAGTGAGAGTCAGCGTGTGTGGATCTGTACCCCAATGAGTGTCAGTGTGTGTGGAACTGTACCCCAGTGAGAGTCAGTGTGTGTGGAAGCCAAACCCCAGTCAGAGTCAGTGTGTGTGGAACTGTACCCCAGTGAGAATCAGTGTGTGTGGAACTGTACCCCAGTGGGAGTTAGTGTGTGTGGACCTGTACCCCAGTGAGAGTCGGTGTGCGTGGAACTGTTCCCCAGTGAGAGTCAGTGTGTGTGCAACTGTACCAGTGAGATTTTGTGTGTGTGGACCTGTACCCCAGTGAGAGTCAGTGGGTGTTGAACCCGAACCCCAGTGAGAAACAGTGTGTGTGGAACTGTACCCCAGTGAGATTCAGTGTGTGTGGAACTGTACACCAGTGAGAGTCAATGTGAGTGAGACCCGTCCCCCAGTGAGAGACAGTGTGTGTGGAACCCGGACGCCAGTGAGAATCAGTGTGTTTGGAACTGTGCGTCATTGAGAGAGAGTGTGTTTGGAACTGTGGCCCAGTGAGAGTCAGTGTGTGTGGAACTGTGCCCCAGTGAGAGTCAGTGTGTGTGGATCTAAACCCCAATGAGAGTCAGAGTCTGTGGAACTGTACCCCAGTGAGACTCAGTGTGTGTGGAACTGCAACCCAGTGAGAGTCAGTGTGTGTGGAACTGTACCCCAGTGAGATTCAGGGTGTGGAACTGTACCCCAGTGAGAGTCAGTGTGTGGAACTGTACCCCACTGAGTCAGTGCATGTAGAACTGTACCCCAGTGAGCGACAGTGTGTGTGGAACTGTACCCCAGTGAGAGTCAGTGTGTGTGGATCTGTACCCCAATGAAAGTCAGTGTGTGTGGAACTGTACCCCAGTGAGAGTCAGTGTGTGTGGAACTGTACCACAGTGGGAGTCAGTGTGTGTGGAACTGTACGCCAATGAGAGTCAGTGTGTGTGGATCTGTACCCCAGTGAGAGTCAGTGTGTTTGGAACTGTAACACAGTGAGAGTCAGTGTGTGTGGAACTGTACCCCAGTGAGAGTCAGCGTGTGTGGATCTGTACCCCAATGAGTGTCAGTGTGTGTGGAACTGTACCCCAGTGAGAGTCAGTGTGTGTGGAACCCATACCCCAGTCAGAGTCAGTGTTTGTGGAACTGTACCTCAGTGAGAGTCAGTGTGTGTGGAACTGTATCCCAGTGAGGGTCAGTGTGTGTGGACCTGTACCCCAGTGAGAGTCGGTGTACGTGGAACTGTACCCCAGTGAGAGTCATGGTGTGTGCAACTGTACCCGTGAGAGTCAGTGTGTGTCGACCTTTACCCCAGTGAGAATCAGTGGGTGTGGAACCCGAACCCCAGTGAGAAACAGTGTGTGTGGAACTGTACCCCAGTGAGAGTCAGTGTGTCTGGAACTGCGCCACAGTGAGAGTCAATGTGTGTGGAACTGTGCACCAGTGAGAGTCAGTGTGTGTGGAACTGTGCCCCAGTGATAGTCAGTGTGTGTGGAACTGTAACCCAGTGAGAGTCAGTGTGTGTGGAACTGTACGCCAGTGAGAGTCAGTGTGTGTGGAACTGTACCTCAGTGAGAGTCAGTGTGTGTAGAACTGTACCCCAGTGATAGTCAGTGTGTGTGGATCTATACTCCAATGAGAGTCATTGTGTGTGGAACTGTACCCCAGTGAGAGTCAGTGTGTGGAACTGTACCCCAGTGAGAGTCAGTGTGTGGAACTGAACCCCAGTGAGTCAGTGCATGCAGAACTGTACCCCAGTGAGAGTCAGTGTGTGTGGAACTGTACCCCAGCGAGAGTCAGTGTGTGTGGATCTGTACCCCAATGAATGTCAGTGTGTGTGGAACTGTACCCCAGTGAGAGTCAGTGTGTGTGGAACTGTACTCCAGTGGGAGTCAGTGTGTGTGGAACTGTACGCCAATGAGAGTCAATGTGTGTGGAACTGTACCCCAGTGAGAGTCAGTGTGTTTGGAACTGTAACCCAGTGAGAGTCAGTGTGTGTGGAACTGTAGCCCAGTGAGAGTCTGTTTGTGTGGATCGGTACCCCAATGAGAGTCAGTGTGTGTGGATCTGTCCCCCAGTGAGAGTCAGTGAGTGTGGAAACCATATCCCAGTCAGAGTCAGTGTGTGTGGAACTGTATCCCAGTGAGGGTCAGTGTATGTGGAACTGCGCCCCAGTGAGAGTCAGTGTGTGTGGAACTGTGCCCCAGTGATAGTCAGTGTGTGTGGGACCCGTACCCCATTGAGAGTCAGTGTGTGTGGGATCCGTACCCCAGTGATAGTCAGTGTGTGTGGATCTGTACCCCAATGAGAGTCAGTGTGTGTGGAACTGTACCCCAGTGAGAATCAGTGTGTGGATCTGTACCCCAGTGAGAATCAGTGTGTGGAAATGTACCCCAGTGAGTCAGTGCATGTAGAACTGCACCCCAGTGAGAGTCAGTGTGTGTGGAACTGTACCCCAGTGAGAGTCAGTGTGTGTGGATCTGTACCCCAATGAAAGTCAGTTTGTGTGGAACTGTACCCCAGTGAGAGTCAGTGTGTGTGGAACTGTACCCCAGTGGGAGTCAGTGTGTGTGGAACTGTACGCCAATGAGAGTCAGTGTGTGTGGAACTGTACCCCAGTGAGAGTCAGTGTGTTTGGAACTGTAACCCAGTGAGAGTCAATGTGAGTGGAACTGTACCCCAGTGAGAGTCAGTGTGTGTGGAACTGTACCCCAGTGAGAGTCAGAGTGTGTGGAACCCATATCCCAGTCAGAGTCAGTGTGTGTGGATCTGTAACCCAGTGGGGGTCAGTGTGTGTGCAACTGTACCAGTGAGTGTCAGTGTGTGTGGACCTGTACCCCAATGAGAGTCAGTTTGTGTGGAACTGTAACCCAGTGAGAGTCAGTTTGTGTGTAACTGTACCCCAGTGGGAGTCAGTGTGTGTGGAACTGTACGCCAATGAGAGTCAGTGCGTGTGGATCTGTACCCCAGTGAGAGTCAGTGTGTTTGGAACTCTAACACCGTGAGAGTCAGTGTGTGTGGAACTGTACCCCAGTGAGAGTCAGCGTGTGTGGATCTGTACCCCAATGAGTGTCAGTGTGTGTGGAACTGTACCCCAGTGAGAGTCAATGTGTGTGGAAGCCATACCCCAGTCAGAGTCAGTGTGTGTGGAACTGTACCCCAGTGAGAATCAGTGTGTGTGGAACTGTACCCCAGTGAGAGTCATTGTGTTTGGAACTGTAACCCATTGAGAGTCAGTGTGAGTGGAACTGTACCCCAGTGAGAGTCAGTGTGTGTGGAACTGTACCCCAGTGAGAGTCAGAGTGTGTGGAACCCATATCCCTGTCAGAGTCAGTGTGTGTGGATCTGTAACCCAGTGAGGGTCAGTGTGTGTGCAACTGTACCAGTGAGTGTCAGTGTGTGTGGACCTGTACCCCAGTGAGAGTCAGTGTGTGTGAAACCCGAACCACAGTGAGAATCAATGTGTGTGGAACTGTATCCCAGTGAGAGTCAGTGTGTGTGGAACTGTGCCCCAGTGAGAGTCACTGTGTGTGAGACCCGAATCCAAGTGAGAGTCAGTGTGTGTGGAACTGAACACCAGTGAGAGTCAATGTGAGTGAGACCCGTACCCCAGTGAGAGTCAGTGTATGTGGAACTGTACCTCAGTGAAAGTCATTGAGTGCAGAACTATACCCCAGTGAGAGTCAGTGTGTGTGGAACTGTACCCTAGTGACAGTAAGTGTGTGAGCAACTGCACCCCAGTGAGTGTCAGTGTGTGGAAGTGTACCCCAGTGAGAGTTAGTGTGTGGAACAGTACCCCAGTGAGTCAGTGCATGTAGAACTGTACCCCAGTGAGAGTCAGCGTGTGTGGAACTGTACCGCAGTGAGAGTCAGTGTGTGTGGAACCGTACCCCAGTTGGAGTCAGTGTGTGTGGAAATGTACCTCAGTGAAAGTCATTGAGTGTTGAACTATACCCCAGTGAGAGTCAGTGTGTGTGCAACTGTACCCCAGTGATAGTCAGTGTGTGGAACTGTACCCCAGAGAGAGTCAGTGTGTGTGGAACCCATACCCCAGTCAGAGTCAGTGTTTGTGGAGCTGTACCCCAGTGAGAGTCAGTGTGTGTGGAACTGTATCCCAGTGAGGTTCAGTGTGTGTGGAACTGCGCCCCAGTGAGAGTCAGTGAGTGTGGAACTGTACCCCAGTGGGAGTTAGTGTGTGTGGACCAGTACCCCAGTGAGATTCGGTGTGCGTGGAACTGTACCCCAGTGACAGTCATTGTGTGTGCAACTGTACCCGTGAGAGTCAGTGTGTGTGGACCTGTACCCCAGTGAGAATCAGTGGGTGTGGAACCCGAACCCCAGTGAGAAACAGTGTGTGTGGAACTGTACCCCAGTGAGAGTCAGTGTGTCTGGAACTGCGCCCCAGTGAGAGTCAGTGTGTGTGGAACTGTGCCCCAGTGAGAGTCAGTGTGTGTGGAACTGTGCCCCAGTGATAGTCAGTGTGTGTGGAGCTGTAACCCAGTGAGAGTCAGTGTGTGTGGAACTGTACGCCAGTGAGAGTCAGTGTGTGTGGAACTGTACCCCAGTGAGAGTCAGTGTGTGTAGAACTGTACCCCAGTGATAGTCAGTGTGTGTGGATCTATACCCCAATGAGAGTCAGTGTGTGTGGAACTGTACCCCAGTGAGAGTCAGTGTGTGGAACTGTACCCCAGTGAGAGTCAGTGTGTGGAACTGAACACCAGTGAGTCAGTGCATGCAGACCTGTACCGCAGTGAGAGTCAGTGTGTGAGGAACTGTACCCCAGTGAGAGTCAGTGTGTGTGGAACTGTTCTCCAGTGGGAGTCCGTGTGTGTGGAACTGTACGCCAATGAGAGTCAGTGTGTGTGGAACTGTACCCCAGTGAGAGTCAGTGTGTTTGGAACTGTAACCCAGTGAGAGTCAGTGTGTGTGGAACTGTAGACCAGTGAGAGACTATGTTTGTGGATCGGTACCCCAATGAGAGTCAGTGTGTGTGGAACTGTAACCCAGTGAGAGTCAGTGTGTGTGGAACCCATATCCCAGTCAGAGTCAGTGTGTTTGGAACTGTATCCCAGTGAGGGTCAGTGTGTGTGGAACTGTACCCCAGTGAGAGTCAGTGTGTGTGGAACTGCGCCCCAGTGAGAGTCAGTGTGTGTGGAACTGTACCCCAGTGAGAGTCAGTGTGTGTGGAACTGTGCCCCAGTGATAGTCAGTGTGTGTGGGACCCGTACCCCATTGAGAGTCAGAGTGTGTGGGACCCGTACCCCAGTGATAGTCAGTGTGTGTGGATCTGTACCCCAATGAGAGTCAGTGTGTGTGGAACTGTACCCCAGTGAGAATCAGTGTGTGGATCTGTACCCCAGTGAGAGTCAGTGTGTGGAAATGTACCCCAGTGAGTCAGTGCATGTAGAACTGTACCCCAGTGAGAGTCAGTGTGTGTGGAACTGTACCCCAGTGAGAGTCAGTGTGTGTGGATCTGTACCCCAATGAAAGTCAGTTTGTGTGGAACTGTACCCCAGTGAGAGGCAGTGTGTGTGGAACTGTACCCCAGTGGGAGTCAGTGTGTGTGGAACTGTACGCCAATGAGAGTCAGTGTGTGTGGAACTGTACCCCAGTGAGAGTCAGTGTGTTTGGAACTGTAACCCAGTGAGAGTCAGTGTGAGTGGAACTGTACCCCAGTGAGAGTCAGTGTGTGTGGAACTGTACCCCAGTGAGAGTCAGAGTGTGTGGAACCCATATCCCAGTCAGAGTCAGTGTGTGTGGATCTGTAACCCAGTGAGGGTCAGTGTGTGTGCAACTGTACCAGTGAGTGTCAGTGTGTGTGGACCTGTACCCCAGTGAGAGTCAGTGTGTGTGAAACCCGAACCACAGTGAGAATCAATGTGTGTGGAACTGTATCCCAGTGAGAGTCAGTGTGTGTGGAACTGTGCCCCAGTGAGAGTCACTGTGTGTGAGACCCGAATCCAAGTGAGAGTCAGTGTGTGTGGAACTGAACACCAGTGAGAGTCAACGTGAGTGAGACCCGTACCCCAGTGAGAGTCAGCGTATGTGGAACTGTACCTCAGTGAAAGTCATTGAGTGCAGAACTATACCCCAGTGAGAGTCAGTGTGTGTGGAACTGTACCCTAGTGACAGTAAGTGTGTGAGCAACTGTACCCCAGTGAGTGTCAGTGTGTGGAAGTGTACCCCAGTGAGAGTTAGTGTGTGGAACTGTACCCCAGTGAGTCAGTGCACGTAGAACTGTACCCCAGTGAGAGTCAGCGTGTGTGGAACTGTACCGCAGTGAGAGTCAGTGTGTGTGGAACCGTACCCCAGTTGGAGTCAGTGTGTGTGGAAATGTACCTCAGTGAAAGTCATTGAGTGTAGAACTATACCCCAGTGAGAGTCAGTGTGTGTGCAACTGTACCCCAGTGATAGTCAGTGTGTGGAACTGTACCTCAGTGAGAGTCAGTGAGTGGAACTGTACCCCAGTGAGTCAGTGCATGTAGAACTGTACCCCAGTGAGAGTCTGTGTGTGTGGAACTGTATCCCAGTGAGAGTCAGTGTGTGTGGAACTGTACCCCAGTGAGAGTCTGTGCGTGTGGAACTGTACCCCAGTGAGAGTCTGTGCATGTGGAACTGTACCCCATGGAGAGTCAGTGTGTGTGGAACTGTACCCCAGTGAGAGTCAGTGTGTGAGGAAATGTACCCCAGTGAGAGTCAACGTGAGTGAGACCCGTACCCCAGTGAGAGTCAGCGTATGTGGAACTGTACCTCAGTGAAAGTCATTGAGTGCAGAACTATACCCCAGTGAGAGTCAGTGTGTGTGGAACTGTACCCTAGTGACAGTAAGTGTGTGAGCAACTGTACCCCAGTGAGTGTCAGTGTGTGGAAGTGTACCCCAGTGAGAGTTAGTGTGTGGAACTGTACCCCAGTGAGTCAGTGCACGTAGAACTGTACCCCAGTGAGAGTCAGCGTGTGTGGAACTGTACCGCAGTGAGAGTCAGTGTGTGTGGAACCGTACCCCAGTTGGAGTCAGTGTGTGTGGAAATGTACCTCAGTGAAAGTCATTGAGTGTAGAACTATACCCCAGTGAGAGTCAGTATGTGTGGAACTGTACCCCAGTGAGTGTTAGTGTGTGTGCAACTGTACCCCAGTGATAGTCAGTGTGTGGAACTGTACCTCAGTGAGAGTCAGTGAGTGGAACTGTACCCCAGTGAGTCAGTGCATGTAGAACTGTACCCCAGTGAGAGTCTGTGTGTGTGGAACTGTATCCCAGTGAGAGTCAGTGTGTGTGGAACTGTACCCCAGTGAGAGTCTGTGCGTGTGGAACTGTACCCCAGTGAGAGTCTGTGCATGTGGAACTGTACCCCATGGAGAGTCAGTGTGTGTGGAACTGTACCCCAGTGAGAGTCAGTGTGTGTGGAACTGTACCCCAGTGTGAGTCAGTGTGTGTGGGACCCGTACCCCAGACAGAGTCGGTGTGTGTGGAACTGTACCCTAGTGAGAGTCGGTGTGTGTGGAACTGTACCGTAGTGAGAGTCGGTGTGTGTGGAACTGTACCCCAGTGAGAGTCAGTGTGTGTGGATCTGTACACCAGTGAGAGTCAGTGTGTCTGGGACCCGTACACCAGTGAGAGTCAGTGTGTGTGGGACACGTATCCCAGTGAGAGTCGGTGTGTGTGGGACCCGTACACCAATGAGAGTCAGTGTGTGTGGAACTGTACTCCAGTGAGAGTCAGTGTGTGTGGAACTGTAACCCAGTCAGAGTCAGTGTGTGTGGATCTGTACTCCAATGAGAGTCAGTGTGTGTGGAACTGTACCCCAGTGAGAGTCAGTGTGTGTGGAACCGTACCCCAGTGAGAGTCAGTGTGCGTGGAACCCATACCCCAGTGAGAGTCAGTGTGTGTGCAACTGTACCAGCGAGAGTCAGTGTGTGTGCACCTGTACCTCAGTGAGAGTCAGTGGGTGTGGAACCCGAACCCCAGTGAGAATCAGTGTGTGTGGAACTGTACCCCAGTGAGAGTTAGTGTGTGTGGATCTGTACACCAGTGTGAGTCAATGTGAGTGAGACCCGTACCACAGTGAGAGTCAGTGTGTGTGGAACCCGGACGCCAGTGAGAAGCAGTGTGTGTGGAACTGTGCGTCATTGAGAGAGAGTGTGTTTGGAACTGTGCCCCAGTGAGAGTCAGTGTGTGTGGAACTGTGCCCCAGTGAGAGTCAGTGTGCGGAACCTGTACCCCAGTGAGTGTCAGTGTGTGGAACCTGTACCCCAGTGACATGTCAGTGCGTGTAGATCTGTACCCCAGTGAGAGTCAGTGTGTGGCGGACCCGTACCCCAGTGAGAGTCAGTGTGTGTGGAACTGTACCCCAGTGAGACTAAATGTGTGTAGAACTTCACCCCATTGACAGTCAGTGCGCGTAGAACTGTACCCCAGTGAGAGTCAGTGTGTGTGGAACTGTACCCCAGTGAGAGGCAGTGTGCGTGGAACTGTACCTCAGTGAAAGTCATTGAGTGTAGAACTATACCCCAGTGAGAGTCAGTGTGTGTGGAACTGTACCCTAGTGACAGATAGTGTGCGTGAAACTGTACCCCAGTGAGAGTCAGTGTGTAGAACTGTACCCCTGTGAGAGTCAGTGTGTGTGGAACTGTACCCCAGTGAGAGTCAGAGTGTGTCGAACTGTACCCCAGTGGGAGTCAGTGTGTGTGGAACTGTACCCCAGTGCTAGTCAGTGTGTGTGGAAATTTACCCAAGTGAGTGTCAGTGTGTGTGGAACTGTACCCCAGTGAGAGTCAGTGTGTGGAATCTGTACACCAGTGAGTGTCAGTGTGTGGAACCTGTACCCCAGTGAGAGTCTGTGTGTGGAACTGTAACCCAGTGAGAGCCAGTGTGTGGAACAGTCCCCTATTGAGAGTCAGTGCATGTAGAACTGTACCCCAGTGAGAGTCAGTGTGTGTGGAACTGTACCCCAGTGAGAGTCAGTGTGTGTGGAACTGTACCCCAGTGAGAGTCAGTGTGTTTTGAAATGTACCGCAGTGAGAGTCAGGGCGTGTAGAACTTCACCCCACTGAGAGTCAGTGTGAGGCGGACCCGTACCCCAGTGAGGGTCAGTGTGTGTGGAACTGTACCCCAGTGAGAGTCAGTGTGTGGAACCTGTACCCCAGTGAGTGTGGAACTGTGCCCCAGTGAGAGTCAGTGTGAGTGGAACTGTACCCCAGTGAGAGTCAGTGTGTGCGGAACTGTACCCCAGTGAGAGACAGTGTGAGTGGAACTGTACCCTAGTGACAGTTAGTGTGTGAGCAACTGTATCCCAGTGAGTGTCAGTGTGTGGAAGTGTACCCCAGAGAGAGTTAGTGTGTGGAACTGTACCCCAGTGAGTCAGTGCATGTAGAACTGTACCGCAGTGAGAGTCAGTGTGTGTGGAACCGTACCCCAGTTGGAGTCAGTGTGTGTGGAACTGTACCTCAGTGAAAGTCATTGAGTGTAGAACTATACCCCAGTGAGAGTCAGTGTGTGTGGAACTGTACCCCAGTGAGAGTTAGTGTGTGTGCAGATGTACCCCAGTGAGAGTCAGTGTGTGGAACTGTACCTCAGTGAGAGTCAGTGCATGTAGAATTGTACCCCAGTGAGAGTCAGTGTGTGTGGAAATGTACCCCAGTGAGAGTCAGTGTGTGTGGAACAGTACCCCAGTGAGATTCTGTGCATGTGGAACTGTACCCCAGTGAGAGTCAGTGTGTGTGGAACTGTACCCCAGTGAGAGTCTGTGTGTCTGGAACTGTACCCCAGTGAGCTTCTGTGTGTGTGGAACTGTATCCCAGTGAGAGTCAGTGTGTGTGGAAATGTACCCCAGTGAGAGTCAGTGTGGGTGGAACTGTACCCCAGTGAGAGTCTGTGCATGTGGAACTGTACCCCATGGAGAGTCAGTGTGTGTGGAACTGTACCCCAGTGAGAGTCAGTGTGTGTGGAACTGTACCCCAGTGAGAGTCAGTGTGTGTGGAACTGTACCCCAGTGAGAGTCAGTGTCTGTGGGACCCATACCACAGTAAGAGTCGGTGTGTGTGGAACTGTACCCTAGTGAGAGTCGATGTGTGTGGAACTGTACCCTAGTGAGAGTCGGTGTGTGTGGAACTGTACCCCAGTGAGAGTCAGTGTCTCTGGGACCCGAACCCCCGTGAGAGTCAGTGTGTGTGGAACTGTACCTCAGTGAAAGTCATTGAGTGTAGAACTATACCCCAGTGAGAGTCAGTGTGTGTGGAACTGTACCCTAGTGACCGTTAGTGTGTGAGCAACTGTACGCCAGTGAGTGTCAGTGTGTGGAACTGTACCCCAGTGAGAGTCAGTGTGTGGAACTGTACCTCAGTGAGAGTCAGTGAGTGGAACTGTACCCCAGTGAGTCAGTGCATGTAGAAAAGTACCCCAGTGAGAGTCAGTGTGTGTGGAACTGTACCCCAGTGAGAGTCAGTGTGTGTGGAACTGTACCCCAGTGAGATTCTGTGCATGTGGAACTGTACCGCAGTGAAAGCCAGTGTGTGTGGAACTGTACCCAAGTGAGAGTCTCTGTGTGTGGAACTGTAACCCTGTGAGAGTCTGTGTGTGTGGAACTGTATCCCAGTGAGAGTCAGTGTGTGTGGAACTGTACCCCAGTGAGAGTCAGTGTGTGTGGAACTGTACCCAAGTGAGAGTCTGTGCATGTGGAACTGTACCACATGGAGAGTCAGTGTGTGTGGAACTGTACCCCAGTGAGAGTCAGTGTGCGTGGATCCGATACACCAGTGAGAGTCAGTGTGTGTGGAACTGTACCCCAGTGAGATGAAGTGTGTGTGCAACTGTACCAGTGAGAGTCAGTGTGTGTGGACCTGTACCCCAGTGAGAGTCAGTGCTTGTGGAACACGAACCCCAGTGAGTGACAGTGTGTGTGGAACTGTACCCCAGTGAGAGTTCATGTGTGTGGAACTGTACACCAGTGAGAGTCAATGTGAGTGAGACCCGTACCCCAGTGAGAGTCAGTGTGTGTGGAACCCGGACGCCAGTGAGGATCAGTATGTGGGGAACTGTGCGTCATTGAGAGAGAGTGTGTTTGGAACTGTGCCCCAGTGAGAGTCAGTGTGTGTGGAACTGTGCCCCAGTGAGAGTCAGTGTGTGTGGATCTGTACCCCAATGAGAGTCAGAGTGTGTGGAACTGTACCCCAGTGAGAGTCAGTGTGTGAAACTGTACCCCAGTGAGAGTCAGTGTGTGGAACTGGACCCCAGTGAGTCAGTGCATGTAGACCTGTACCCCAGTGAGAGTCAGTGTGTGTGGAACTTACCCCAGTGAGAGTCAGTGTGCGGAACCTGTACCCCAGTGAGTGTCAGTGTGTGGAACCTGTACCCCAGTGACAGTCAGTGCGTATAGATCTGTAACCCAGTGAGAGTCAGTGTGTGGCGGACCCGTACCCCAGTGAGAGTCAGTGTGTGTGGAACTGTACCCCAGTGAGACTAAATGTGTGTAGAACTTCCCCCCATTGACAGTCAGTGCGCGTAGAACTGTACCCCAGTGTGAGTCAGTGTGTGTGGAACTGTACCCCAGTGAGAGGCAGTGTGCGTGGAACTGTACCTCAGTGAAAGTCATTGAGTGTAGAACTATACCCCAGTGAGAGTCAGTGTGTGTGGAACTGTACCCTAGTGACAGATAGTGTGCGTGAAACTGTACCCCAGTGAGAGTCAGTGTGTAGAACTGTACCCCTGTGAGAGTCAGTGTGTGGTACTGTACCCCAGTGAGTCAGTGCATGTAGAACTGTACCCCAGTGAGAGTCAGTGTGTGTGGAACTGTACCCCAGTGAGAGTCAGAGTGTGTCGAACTGTACCCCAGTGGGAGTCAGTGTGTGTGGAACTGTACCCCAGTGCTAGTCAGTGTGTGTGGAAATTTACCCAAGTGAGTGTCAGTGTGTGTGGAACTGTACCCCAGTGAGAGTCAGTGTGTGGAATCTGTACACCAGTGAGTGTCAGTGTGTGGAACCTGTACCCCAGTGAGAGTCTGTGTGTGGAACTGTACCCCAGTGAGAGCCAGTGTGTGGAACAGTCCCCTAGTGAGAGTCAGTGCATGTAGAACTGTACCCCAGTGAGAGTCAGTGTATGTAGAACTGTACCCCAGTGAGTCAGTGTGTGGGGGACCCGTACCCCAGTGAGAGTCAGTGTGTGTGGAACTGTACCCCAGTGAGAGTCAGTGTGTGTGGAACTGTACCCCAGTGAGAGTCAGTGTGTTTTGAAATGTACCGCAGTGAGAGTCAGGGCGTGTAGAACTTCACCCCACTGAGAGTCAGTGTGAGGCGGACCCGTACCCCAGTGAGAGTCAGTGTGTGTGGAACTGTACCCCAGTGAGAGTCAGTGTGTGGTACCTGTACCCCAGTGAGTGTGGAACTGTGCCCCAGTGAGAGTCAGTGTGAGTGGAACTGTACCCCAGTGAGAGTCAGTGTGTGCGGAACTGTACCCCAGTGAGTGTCAGTGTGTGGAAGTGTACCCCAGTGAGAGTTTGTGTGTGGAACTGTACCCCAGTGAGTCAGTGCATGTAGAACTGTACCCCAGTGAGAGTCAGCGTGTGTGGAACTGTACCGCAGTTAGAGTCAGTGTGTGTGGAACCGTACCCCAGTTGGAGTCAGTGTGTGTGGAAATGTACCTCAGTGAAAGTCATTGAGTGTTGAACTATACCCCAGTGAGAGTCAGTGTGTGTGCAACTGTACCCCAGTGATAGTCAGTGCGTGGAACTGTACCCCAGAGAGAGTCAGTGTGTGTGGAACCCATACCCCAGTCAGAGTCAGTGTTTGTGGAGCTGTACCCCAGTGAGAGTCAGTGTGTGTGGAACTGTATCCCAGTGAGGGTCAGTGTGTGTGGAACTGCGCCCCAGTGAGAGTCAGTGAGTGTGGAACTGTACCCCAGTGGGAGTTAGTGTGTGTGGACCAGTACCCCAGTGAGATTCGGTGTGCGTGGAACTCTACCCCAGTGACAGTCATTGTGTGTGCAACTGTACCCGTGAGAGTCAGTGTGCGTGGACCTGTACCCCAGTGAGAATCAGTGGGTGTGGAACCCGAACCCCAGTGAGAAACAGTGTGTGTGGAACTGTACCCCAGTGAGAGTCAGTGTGTCTGGAACTGCGCCCCAGTGAGAGTCAGTGTGTGTGGAACTGTGCCCCAGTGAGAGTCAGTGTGTGTGGAACTGTGCCCCAGTGATAGTCAGTGTGTGTGGAACTGTAACCCAGTGAGAGTCAGTGTGTGTGGAACTGTACGCCACTGAGAGTCAGTGTGTGTGGAACTGTACCCCAGTGAGAGTCAGTGTGTGTAGAATTGTACCCCAGTGATAGTCAGTGTGTGTGGATCTATACCCCAATGAGAGTCATTGTGTGTGGAACTGTACCCCAGTGAGAGTCAGTGTGTGGAACTGTACCCCAGTGAGAGTCAGTGTGTGGAACTGAACCCCAGTGAGTCAGTGCATGCAGAACTGTACCCCAGTGAGAGTCAGTGTGTGTGGAACTGTACCCCAGCGAGAGTCAGTGTGTGTGGATCTGTACCCCAATGAAAGTCAGTGTGTGTGGAACTGTACCCCAGTGAGAGTCAGTGTGTGTGGAACTGTTCTCCAGTGGGAGTCCATGTGTGTGGAACTGTACGCCAATGAGAGTCAGTGTGTGTGGAACTGTACCCCAGTGAGAGTCAGTGTGTTTGGAACTGTAACCCAGTGAGAGTCAGTGTGTGTGGAACTGTAGCCCAGTGAGAGTCTATGTGTGTGGATCGGTACCCCAATGAGAGTCAGTGTGTGTGGAACTGTACCCCAGTGAGAGTCAGTGTGTGTGGAACCCATATCCCAGTCAGAGTCAGTGTGTTTGGAACTGTATCCCAGTGAGGGTCAGTGTGTGTGGAACTGCACCCCAGTGAGAGTCAGTGTGTGTGGAACTGTGCCCCATTGATAGTCAGTGTGTGTGGGACCCGTACCCCATTGAGAGTCAGAGTGTGTGGGACCCGTACCCCAGTGATAGTCAGTGTGTGTGGATCTGTACCCCAATGAGAGTCAGTGTGTGTGGAACTGTACCCCAGTGAGAATCAGTGTGTGGATCTGTACCCCAGTGAGAGTCAGTGTGTGGAAATGTACCCCAGTGAGTCAGTGCATGTAGAACTGTACCCCAGTGAGAGTCAGTGTGTGTGGAACTGTACCCCAGTGAGAGTCAGTGTGTGTGGATCTGTACCCCAATGAAAGTCAGTTTGTGTGGAACTGTACCCCAGTGAGAGGCAGTGTGTGTGGAACTGTACCCCAGTGGGAGTCAGTGTGTGTGGAACTGTACGCCAATGAGAGTCAGTGTGTGTGGAACTGTACCCCAGTGAGAGTCAGTGTGTTTGGAACTGTAACCCAGTGAGAGTCAGTGTGAGTGGAACTGTACCCCAGTGAGAGTCAGTGTGTGTGGAACTGTACCCCAGTGAGAGTCAGAGTGTGTGGAACCCATATCCCAGTCAGAGTCAGTGTGTGTGGATCTGTAACCCAGTGAGGGTCAGTGTGTGTGCAACTGTACCAGTGAGTGTCAGTGTGTGTGGACCTGTACCCCAGTGAGAGTCAGTGTGTGTGAAACCCGAACCACAGTGAGAATCAATGTGTGTGGAACAGTACCCTAGTGAGAGTCGGTGTGTGTGGAACTGTACCCCAGTGAGAGTAAGTGTGTCTGGATCTGTACCCCAGTGAGAGTCAGTGTCTCTGGGACCCGAACCCCCGTGAGAGTCAGTGTGTGTGGAACTCTACCTCAGTGAAAGTCATTGAGTGTAGAACTATACCCCAGTGAGAGTCAGTGTGTCTGGAACTGTACCCTAGTGACCGTTAGTGTGTGAGCAACTGTACGCCAGTGAGTGTCAGTGTGTGGAACTGGACCCCAGTGAGAGTCAGTGTGTGGAACTGTACCTCAGTGAGAGTCAGTGAGTGGAACTGTACCCCAGTGAGTCAGTGCATGTAGAACTGTACCCCAGTGAGAGTCAGTGTGTGTGGAACTGTACCCCAGTGAGAGTCAGTGTGTGTGGAACTGTACCCCACTGAGATTCTGTGCATGTGGAACTGTACCACAGTGAGAGTCAGTGTGTGTGGAACTGTACCCAAGTGAGAGTCTCTGTGTGTGGAACTGTAACCCTGTGAGAGTCTGTGTGTGTGGAACTGTATCCCAGTGAGAGTCAGTGTGTGTGGAACTGTACCCCAGTGAGAGTCAGTGTGTGTGGAACTGTACCCAAGTGAGAGTCTGTTCATGTGGAACTGTACCACATGGAGAGTCAGTGTGTGTGGAACTGTACCCCAGTGAGAGTCAGTGTGCGTGGATCCGATACACCAGTGAGAGTCAGTGTGTGTGGAACTGTACCCCAGTGAGATGAAGTGTGTGTGCAACTGTACCAGTGAGAGTCAGTGTGTGTGGACCTGTACCCCAGTGAGAGTCAGTGCTTGTGGAACACGAACCCCAGTGAGTAACAGTGTGTGTGGAACTGTACCCCAGTGAGAGTCAGTGTGTGTGGAACTGTACACCAGTGAGAGTCAATGTGAGTGAGACCCGTACCCCAGTGAGAGTCAGTGTGTGTGGAACCCGGACGCCAGTGAGGATCAGTGTGTGGGGAACTGTGCGTCATTGAGAGAGAGTGTGTTTGGAACTGTGCCCCAGTGAGAGTCAGTGTGTGTGGAACTGTGCCCCAGTGAGAGTCAGTGTGTGTGGATCTGTACCCCAATGAGAGTCAGAGTGTGTGGAACTGTACCCCAGTGAGAGTCAGTGTGTGTGGAACTGTAACACAGTGAGAGTCAGTATGTGTGGAACTGTACCCCAGTGAGAGTCAGTGTGTGGAACTGTACCCCAGTGAGAGTCAGTGTGTGGAACTGGACCCCAGTGAGTCAGTGCATGTAGACCTGTACCCCAGTGAGAGTCAGTGTGTGTGGAACTGTACCCCAGTGAGAGTCAGTGTGCGGAACCTGTACCCCAGTGAGTGTCAGTGTGTGGAACCTGTACCCCAGTGACAGTCAGTGCGTGTAGATCTGTAACCCAGTGAGAGTCAGTGTGTGGCGGACCCGTACCCCAGTGAGAGTCAGTGTGTGTGGAACTGTACCCCAGTGAGACTAAATGTGTGTAGTACTTCCCCCCATTGACAGTCAGTGCGCGTAGAACTGTACCCCAGTGAGAGTCAGTGTGTGTGGAACTGTACCCCAGTGAGAGTCAGTGTGTGTGGAACTGTAACACAGTGAGAGTCAGTATGTGTGGAACTGTACCCCAGTGAGAGTCAGTGTGTGGAACTGTACCCCAGTGAGAGTCAGTGTGTGGAACTGGACCCCAGTGAGTCAGTGCATGTAGACCTGTACCCCAGTGAGAGTCAGTGTGTGTGGAACTGTACCCCAGTGAGAGTCAGTGTGCGGAACCTGTACCCCAGTGAGTGTCAGTGTGTGGAACCTGTACCCCAGTGACAGTCAGTGCGTGTAGATCTGTAACCCAGTGAGAGTCAGTGTGTGGCGGACCCGTACCCCAGTGAGAGTCAGTGTGTGTGGAACTGTACCCCAGTGAGACTAAATGTGTGTAGTACTTCCCCCCATTGACAGTCAGTGCGCGTAGAACTGTACCCCAGTGAGAGTCAGTGTGTGTGGAACTGTACCCCAGTGAGAGGCAGTGTGCGTGGAACTGTACCTCAGTGAAAGTCATTGAGTGTAGAACTATACCCCAGTGAGAGTCAGTGTGTGTGGAACTGTACCCTAGTGACAGATAGTGTGCGTGAAACTGTACCCCAGTGAGAGTCAGTGTGGAGAACTGTACCCCTGTGAGAGTCAGTGTGTGGTACTGTACCCCAGTGAGTCAGTGCATGTAGAACTGTACCCCAGTGAGAGTCAGTGTGTGTGGAACTGTACCCCAGTGAGAGTCAGAGTGTGTCGAACTGTACCCCAGTGGGAGTCAGTGTGTGTGGAACTGTACCCCAGTGCTAGTCAGTGTGTGTGGAAATTTACCCAAGTGAGTGTCAGTGTGTGTGGAACTGTACCCCAGTGAGAGTCAGTGTGTGGAATCTGTACACCAGTGAGTGTCAGTGTGTGGAACCTGTACCCCAGTGAGAGTCTGTGTGTGGAACTGTACCCCAGTGAGAGCCAGTGTGTGGAACAGTCCCCTAGTGAGAGTCAGTGCATGTAGAACTGTACCCCAGTGAGAGTCAGTGTATGTAGAACTGTACCCCAGTGAGTCAGTGTGTGGGGGACCCGTACCCCAGTGAGAGTCAGTGTGTGTGGAACTGTACCCCAGTGAGAGTCAGTGTGTGTGGAACTGTACCCCAGTGAGAGTCAGTGTGATTTGAAATGTACCGCAGTGAGAGTCAGGGCGTGTAGAACTTCACCCCACTGAGAGTCAGTGTGAGGCGGACCCGTACCCCAGTGAGAGTCAGTGTGTGTGGAACTGTACCCCAGTGAGAGTCAGTGTGTGGAACCTGTACCCCAGTGAGTGTGGAACTGTGCCCCAGTGAGAGTCAGTGTGAGTGGAACTGTACCCCAGTGAGAGTCAGTGTGTGCGGAACTGTACCCCAGTGAGTGTCAGTGTGTGGAAGTGTACCCCAGTGAGAGTTAGTGTGTGGAACTGTACCCCAGTGAGTCAGTGCATGTAGAACTGTACCCCAGTGAGAGTCAGCGTGTGTGGAACTGTACCGCAGTGAGAGTCAGTGTGTGTGGAACCGTACCCCAGTTGGAGTCAGTGTGTGTGGAAATGTACCTCAGTGAAAGTCATTGAGTGTTGAACTATACCCCAGTGAGAGTCAGTGTGTGTGCAACTGTACCCCAGTGATAGTCAGTGTGTGGAACTGTACCCCAGAGAGAGTCAGTGTGTGTGGAACCCATACCCCAGTCAGAGTCAGTGTTTGTGGAGCTGTACCCCAGTGAGAGTCAGTGTGTGTGGAACTGTATCCCAGTGAGGGTCAGTGTGTGTGGAACTGCGCCCCAGTGAGAGTCAGTGAGTGTGGAACTGTACCCCAGTGGGAGTTAGTGTGTGTGGACCAGTACCCCAGTGAGATTCGGTGTGCGTGGAACTGTACCCCAGTGACAGTCATTGTGTGTGCAACTGTACCCGTGAGAGTCAGTGTGCGTGGACCTGTACCCCAGTGAGAATCAGTGGGTGTGGAACCCGAACCCCAGTGAGAAACAGTGTGTGTGGAACTGTACCCCAGTGAGAGTCAGTGTGTCTGGAACTGCGCCCCAGTGAGAGTCAGTGTGTGTGGAACTGTGCCCCAGTGAGAGTCAGTGTGTGTGGAACTGTGCCCCAGTGATAGTCAGTGTGTGTGGAGCTGTAACCCAGTGAGAGTCAGTGTGTGTGGAACTGTACGCCAGTGAGAGTCAGTGTGTGTGGAACTGTACCCCAGTGAGAGTCAGTGTGTGTAGAATTGTACCCCAGTGATAGTCAGTGTGTGTGGATCTATACCCCAATGAGAGTCAGTGTGTGTGGAACTGTACCCCAGTGAGAGTCAGTGTGTGGAACTGTACCCCAGTGAGAGTCAGTGTGTGGAACTGAACCCCAGTGAGTCAGTGCATGCAGAACTGTACCCCAGTGAGAGTCAGTGTGTGTGGAACTGTACCCCAGCGAGAGTCAGTGTGTGTGGATCTGTACCCCAATGAAAGTCAGTGTGTGTGGAACTGTACCCCAGTGAGAGTCAGTGTGTGTGGAACTGTTCTCCAGTGGGAGTCCGTGTGTGTGGAACTGTACGCCAATGAGAGTCAGTGTGTGTGGAACTGTACCCCAGTGAGATTCAGTGTGTTTGGAACTGTAACCCAGTGAGAGTCAGTGTGTGTGGAACTGTAGCCCAGTGAGAGTCTATGTGTGTGGATCGGTACCCCAATGAGAGTCAGTGTGTGTGGAACTGTAACCCAGTGAGAGTCAGTGTGTGTGGAACCCATATCCCAGTCAGAGACAGTGTGTTTGGAACTGTATCCCAGTGAGGGTCAGTGTGTGTGGAACTGCGCCCCAGTGAGAGTCAGTGTGTGTGGAACTGTGCCCCAGTGATAGTCAGTGTGTGTGGGACCCGTACCCCATTGAGAGTCAGAGTGTGTGGGACCCGTACCCCAGTGATAGTCAGTGTGTGTGGATCTGTACCCCAATGAGAGTCAGTGTGTGTGGAACTGTACCCCAGTGAGAATCAGTGTGTGGATCTGTACCCCAGTGAGAGTCAGAGTGTGGAAATGTACCCCAGTGAGTCAGTGCATGTAGAACTGTACCACAGTGAGAGTCAGTGTGTGTGGAACTGTACCCCAGTGAGAGTCAGTGTGTGTGGATCTGTACCCCAATGAAAGTCAGTTTGTGTGGAACTGTACCCCAGTGAGAGGCAGTGTGTGTGGAACTGTACCCCAGTGGGAGTCAGTGTGTGTGGAACTGTACGCCAATGAGAGTCAGTGTGTGTGGAACTGTACCCCAGTGAGAGTCAGTGTGTTTGGAACTGTAACCCAGTGAGAGTCAGTGTGAGTGGAACTGTACCCCAGTGAGAGTCAGTGTGTGTGGAACTGTACCCCAGTGAGAGTCAGAGTGTGTGGAACCCATATCCCAGTCAGAGTCAGTGTGTGTGGATCTGTAACCCAGTGAGGGTCAGTGTGTGTGCAACTGTACCAGTGAGTGTCAGTGTGTGTGGACCTGTGCCCCAGTGAGAGTCAGTGTGTGTGAAACCCGAACCACAGTGAGAATCAATGTGTGTGGAACTGTATCCCAGTGAGAGTCAGTGTGTGTGGAACTGTGCCCCAGTGAGAGTCACTGTGTGTGAGACCCGAATCCAAGTGAGAGTCAGTGTGTGTGGAACTGAACACCAGTGAGAGTCAACGTGAGTGAGACCCGTACCCCAGTGAGAGTCAGCGTATGTGGAACTGTACCTCAGTGAAAGTCATTGAGTGCAGAACGATACCCCAGTGAGAGTCAGTGTGTGTGGAACTGTACCCTAGTGACAGTAAGTGTGTGAGCAACTGTACCCCAGTGAGTGTCAGTGTGTGGAAGTGTACCCCAGTGAGAGTTAGTGTGTGGAACTGTACCCCAGTGAGTCAGTGCACGTAGAACTGTACCCCAGTGAGAGTCAGCGTGTGTGGAACTGTACCGCAGTGAGAGTCAGTGTGTGTGGAACCGTACCCCAGTTGGAGTCAGTGTGTGTGGAAATGTACCTCAGTGAAAGTCATTGAGTGTAGAACTATACCCCAGTGAGAGTCAGTGTGTGTGGAACTGTACCCCAGTGAGAGTTAGTGTGTGTGCAACTGTACCCCAGTGATAGTCAGTGTGTGGAACTGTACCTCAGTGAGAGTCAGTGAGTGGAACTGTACCCCAGTGAGTCAGTGCATGTAGAACTGTACCCCAGTGAGAGTCTGTGTGTGTGGAACTGTATCCCAGTGAGAGTCAGTGTGTGTGGAACTGTACCCCAGTGAGAGTCTGTGCGTGTGGAACTGTACCCCAGTGAGAGTCTGTGCATGTGGAACTGTACCCCATGGAGAGTCAGTGTGTGTGGAACTGTACCCCAGTGAGAGTCAGTGTGTGTGGAACTGTACCCCAGTGTGAGTCAGTGTGTGTGGGACCCGTACCCCAGAAAGTGTCGGTGTGTGTGGAACTGTACCCTAGTGAGAGTCGGTGTGTGTGGAACTGTACCGTAGTGAGAGTCGGTGTGTGTGGAACTGTACCCCAGTGAGAGTCAGTGTGTGTGGATCTGTACACCAGTGAGAGTCAGTGTGTCTGGGACCCGTACCCCAGTGAGAGTCAGTGTGTGTGGGACACGTATCCCAGTGAGAGTCGGTGTGTGTGGGACCCGTACACCAATGAGAGTCAGTGTGTGTGGAACTGTACTCCAGTGAGAGTCAGTGTGTGTGGAACTGTAACCCAGTCAGAGTCAGTGTGTGTGGATCTGTACTCCAATGAGAGTCAGTGTGTGTGGAACTGTACCCCAGTGAGAGTCAGTGTGTGTGGAACCGTACCCCAGTGAGAGTCAGTGTGCGTGGAACCCATACCCCAGTGAGAGTCAGTGTGTGTGCAACTGTACCAGCGAGAGTCAGTGTGTGTGCACCTGTACCTCAGTGAGAGTCAGTGGGTGTGGAACCCGAACCCCAGTGAGAATCAGTGTGTGTGGAACTGTACCCCAGTGAGAGTTAGTGTGTGTGGATCTGTACACCAGTGTGAGTCAATGTGAGTGAGACCCGTACCACAGTGAGAGTCAGTGTGTGTGGAACCCGGACGCCAGTGAGAAGCAGTGTGTGTGGAACTGTGCGTCATTGAGAGAGAGTGTGTTTGGAACTGTGCCCCAGTGAGAGTCAGTGTGTGTGGAACTGTGCCCCAGTGAGAGTCAGTGTGCGGAACCTGTACCCCAGTGAGTGTCAGTGTGTGGAACCTGTACCCCAGTGACAGTCAGTGCGTGTAGATCTGTACCCCAGTGAGAGTCAGTGTGTGGCGGACCCGTACCCCAGTGAGAGTCAGTGTGTGTGGAACTGTACCCCAGTGAGACTAAATGTGTGTAGAACTTCACCCCATTGACAGTCAGTGCGCGTAGAACTGTACCCCAGTGAGAGTCAGTGTGTGTGGAACTGTACCCCAGTGAGAGGCAGTGTGCGTGGAACTGTACCTCAGTGAAAGTCATTGAGTGTAGAACTATACCCCAGTGAGAGTCAGTGTGTGTGGAACTGTACCCTAGTGACAGATAGTGTGCGTGAAACTGTACCCCAGTGAGAGTCAGTGTGTAGAACTGTACCCCTGTGAGAGTCAGTGTGTGGTACTGTACCCCAGTGAGTCAGGGCATGTAGAACTGTACCCCAGTGAGAGTCAGTGTGTGTGGAACTGTACCCCAGTGAGAGTCAGAGTGTGTCGAACTGTACCCCAGTGGGAGTCAGTGTGTGTGGAACTGTACCCCAGTGCTAGTCAGTGTGTGTGGAAATTTACCCAAGTGAGTGTCAGTGTGTGTGGAACTGTACCCCAGTGAGAGTCAGTGTGTGGAATCTGTACACCAGTGAGTGTCAGTGTGTGGAACCTGTACCCCAGTGAGAGTCTGTGTGTGGAACTGTACCCCAGTGAGAGCCAGTGTGTGGAACAGTCCCCTAGTGAGAGTCAGTGCATGTAGAACTGTACCCCAGTGAGAGTCAGTGTATGTAGAACTGTACCCCAGTGAGTCAGTGTGTGGGGGACCCGTACCCCAGTGAGAGTCAGTGTGTGTGGAACTGTACCCCAGTGAGTCAGTGTGTGTGGAACTGTACCCCAGTGAGAGTCAGTGTGTTTTGAAATGTACCGCAGTGAGAGTCATGGCGTGTAGAACTTCACCCCACTGAGAGTCAGTGTGAGGCGGACCCGTACCCCAGTGAGAGTCAGTGTGTGTGGAACTGTACCCCAGTGAGAGTCAGTGTGTGGAACCTGTACCCCAGTGAGTGTGGAACTGTGCCCCAGTGAGAGTCAGTGTGAGTGGAACTGTACCCCAGTGAGAGTCAGTGTGTGCGGAACTGTACCCCAGTGAGAGTCAGTGTGAGTGGAACTGTACCCTAGTGACAGTTAGTGTGTGAGCAACTGTATCCCAGTGAGTGTCAGTGTGTGGAAGTGTACCCCAGAGAGAGTTAGTGTGTGGAACTGTACCCCAGTGAGTCAGTGCATGTAGAACTGTACCCCAGTGAGCGTCAGTGTGTGTGGAACCGTACCCCAGTTGGAGTCAGTGTGTGTGGAACTGTACCTCAGTGAAAGTCATTGAGTGTAGAACTATACCCCAGTGAGAGTCAGTGTGTGTGGAACTGTACCCCAGTGAGAGTTAGTGTGTGTGCAGCTGTACCCCAGTGAGAGTCAGTGTGTGGAACTGTACCTCAGTGAGAGTCAGTGCATGTAGAATTGTACCCCAGTGAGAGTCAGTGTGTGTGGAAATGTACCCCAGTGAGAGTCAGTGTGTGTGGAACAGTACCCCAGTGAGATTCTGTGCATGTGGAACTGTACCCCAGTGAGAGTCAGTGTGTGTGGAACTGTACCCCAGTGAGAGTCTGTGTGTCTGGAACTGTACCCCAGTGAGCTTCTGTGTGTGTGGAACTGTATCCCAGTGAGAGTCAGTGTGTGTGGGAATGTACCCCAGTGAGAGTCAGTGTGTGTGGAACTGTACCCCAGTGAGAGTCTGTGCATGTGGAACTGTACCCCATGGAGAGTCAGTGTGTGTGGAACTGTACCCCAGTGAGAGTCAGTGTGTGTGGAACTGTACCCCAGTGAGAGTCAGTGTCTGTGGGACCCATACCACAGTAAGAGTCGGTGTGTGTGGAACTGTACCCTAGTGAGAGTCGATGTGTGTGGAACTGTACCCTAGTGAGAGTCGGTGTGTGTGGAACTGTACCCCAGTGAGAGTAAGTGTGTCTGGATCTGTACCCCAGTGAGAGTCAGTGTCTCTGGGACCCGAACCCCCGTGAGAGTCAGTGTGTGTGGAACTGTACCTCAGTGAAAGTCATTGAGTGTAGAACTATACCCCAGTGAGAGTCAGTGTGTGTGGAACTGTACCCTAGTGACCGTTAGTGTGTGAGCAACTGTACGCCAGTGAGTGTCAGTGTGTGGAACTGGACCCCAGTGAGAGTCAGTGTGTGGAACTGTACCCCAGTGAGTCAGTGCATGTAGAACTGTACCCCAGTGAGAGTCAGTGTGTGTGGAACTGTACCCCAGTGAGAGTCAGTGTGTGTGGAACTGTACCCCAGTGAGATTCTGTGCATGTGGAACTGTACCGCAGTGAGAGTCAGTGTGTGTGGAACTGTACCCAAGTGAGAGTCTCTGTGTGTGGAACTGTAACCCTGTGAGAGTCTGTGTGTGTGGAACTGTATCCCAGTGAGAGTCAGTGTGTGTGGAACAGTACCCCAGTGAGAGTCAGTGTGTGTGGAACTGTACCCAAGTGAGAGTCTGTGCATGTGGAACTGTACCACATGGAGAGTCAGTGTGTGTGGAACTGTACCCCAGTGAGAGTCAGTGTGCGTGGAACCGATACACCAGTGAGAGTCAGTGTGTGTGGAACTGTACCCCAGTGAGATGAAGTGTGTGTGCAACTGTACCAGTGAGAGTCAGTGTGTGTGGACCTGTACCCCAGTGAGAGTCAGTGCGTGTGGAACACGAACCCCAGTGAGACACAGTGTGTGTGGAACTGTACCCCAGTGAGAGTCAGTGTGTGTGGAACTGTACACCAGTGAGAGTCAATGTGAGTGAGACCCGTACCCCAGTGAGAGTCAGTGTGTTTGGAACCCGGACGCCAGTGAGGATCAGTGTGTGGGGAACTGTGCGTCATTGAGAGAGAGTGTGTTTGGAACTGTACCCCAGTGAGAGTCAGTGTGCGTGGAACCGATACACCAGTGAGAGTCAGTGTGTGTGGAACTGTACCCCAGTGAGATGAAGTGTGTGTGCAACTGTACCAGTGAGAGTCAGTGTGTGTGGACCTGTACCCCAGTGAGAGTCAGTGCGTGTGGAACACGAACCCCAGTGAGAAACAGTGTGTGTGGAACTGTACCCCAGTGAGAGTCAGTGTGTGTGGAACTGTACACCAGTGAGAGTCAATGTGAGTGAGACCCGTACCCCAGTGAGAGTCAGTGTGTGTGGAACCCGGACGCCAGTGAGGATCAGTGTGTGGGGAACTGTGCGTCATTGAGAGAGAGTGTGTTTGGAACTGTGCCCCAGTGAGAGTCAGTGTGTGTGGAACTGTGCCCCAGTGAGAGTCAGCGTGTGTGGATCTGTACCCCAATGAGAGTCAGAGTGTGTGGAACTGTACCCCAGTGAGAGTCAGTGTGTGTGGAACTGTAACACAGTGAGAGTCAGTATGTGTGGAACTGTACCCCAGTGAGAGTCAGTGTGTGAAACTGTACCCCAGTGAGAGTCAGTGTGTGGAACTGGACCCCAGTGAGTCAGTGTGTGTGGAACTGTACCCCAGTGAGAGTCAGTGTGTGTGGAAATGTACCCAAGTGAGTGTCAGTGTGTGTGGAACTGTACCCCAGTGAGAGTCAGTGTGCGGAACCTGTACCCCAGTGAGTGTCAGTGTGTGGAACCTGCACCCCAGTGACAGTCAGTGCGTGTAGATCTGTACCCCAGTGAGAGTTAGTGTGTGTGCAGCTGTACCCCAGTGAGAGTCAGTGTGTGTGGAACTGTACCCCAGTGAGACTAAATGTGTGTAGAACTTCCCCCCATTGACAGTCAGTGCGCGTAGAACTGTACCCCAGTGAGAGTCAGTGTGTGTGGAACTGTACCCCAGTGAGAGGCAGTGTGCGTGGAACTGTACCTCAGTGAAAGTCATTGAGTGTAGAACTATACCCCAGTGAGAGTCAGTGTGTGTGGAACTGTACCCTAGTGACAGATAGTGTGCGTGAAACTGTACCCCAGTGAGAGTCAGTGTGTAGAACTGTACCCCTGTGAGAGTCAGTGTGTGGTACTGTACCCCAGTGAGTCAGTGCATGTAGAACTGTACCCCAGTGAGAGTCAGTGTGTCTGGGACCCGTACCCCAGTGAGAGTCAATGTGTATGGGACCGTATCCCAGTTAGAGTCGGTGTGTGTGGGACCCGTACCCCAATGAGAGTCAGTGTGTGTGGAAAAGTACCCCAGTGAGAGTCAGTGTGTGTGGAACTGTACCCCAGTGAGAGTCAGTGTGCATGGAACCGATACACCAGTGAGAGTCAGTGTGTGTGGAACTGTACCCCAGTGAGATGAAGTGTGTGTACAACTGTACCAGTGAGAGTCAGTGTGCGTGGACCTGTACCCCAGTGAGAGTCAGTGCGTGTGGAACACGAACCCCAGTGAGAAACAGTGTGTGTGGAACTGTACCCCAGTGAGAGTCAGTGTGTGTGGAACTGTACACCAGTGAGAGTCAATGTGAGTGAGACCCGTACCCCAGTGAGAGTCAGTGTGTGTGGAACCCGGACGCCAGTGAGGATCAGTGTGTGGGGAACTGTGCGTCATTGAGAGAGAGTGTGTTTGGAACTGTGCCCCAGTGAGAGTCAGTGTGTGTGGAACTGTGCCCCAGTGAGAGTCAGTGTGTGTGGATCTGTACCCCAATGAGAGTCAGAGTGTGTGGAACTGTACCCCAGTGAGAGTCAGTGTGTGTGGAACTGTAACACAGTGAGAGTCAGTATGTGTGGAACTGTACCCCAGTGAGAGTCAGTGTGTGAAACTGTACCCCAGTGAGAGTCAGTGTGTGTGGAACTGTACCCCAGTGAGAGTCAGTGTGTGTGGATCTGTAACCCAATGAAAGTCAGTGTGTGTGGATCTGTGCCCCAGTGAGAGTCAGTGTGTGTGGAAATGTACCCCAGTGGGAGTCAGTGGGTGTGGAAATGTCCGCCAATGAGAGTCAGTGTGTGTGGAACTGTACCCCAGTGAGAGTCAGTGTGTTTGTAACTGTAACCCAGTGAGAGTCAGCTTGTGTGGATCTGTACCCCAATGAGTGTCAGTGTGTGTGGAACTGTACCCCAGTGAGAGTCAGTGTGTGTGGAACCCATAGCCCATTCAGAGTCAGTGTGTGTGGAACTGTACCCAAGTGAAAGTCAGTGTGTGTGGAACTGTATACCAGTGAGGGTCAGTGTATGTGGAACTGCGCCCCTGTGTGAGTCAGTGAGTGTGGAACTGTACCCCAGTGGGAGTTAGTGTGTGTGGACCTCTACCCCAGTGAGAGTCGGTGTGCGTGGAACTGTACCCCAGTGAGAGTCAGTGTGTGTGCGACTGTACCAGTGAGAGTCAGTGTGTGTGGACCTGTACCCCAGTGAGAGTCAGTGTGTGTGGAACGCGAACCCCAGTGAGAATCAGTGTGTGTGGAACAGTATGCCAGTGAGAGTCAGTGTGTGTGGAACTGTGCCCCAGTGAGAGTCACTGTGTGTGAGACCCGAATCCCAGTGAGAGTCAGTGTGTCTGGAACTGAACACCAGTGAGATTCAATGTGAGTGAGACCCGTACCCCAGTGAGAGTCAGTGTATTTGGAACGCGAACGCCAGTGAGAGTCAGTGTGTGTGGAACTGTACCCCAGTAAGAGTCTGTGTGTGTGGAACTGTAACCCTGTGAGAGTCAGTGTGTGGAACTGTACCCCAGTGAGAGTCAGTGTCTCTGGGACCCGTACCCCAGTGAGAGTCAGTGTGTGTGGATCTGTACCCCAATGATAGTCAGTGTGTGTGGAACTGTACCCCAGTGAGAGTCAGTGTGTGTGGAACTGTACCCCAGTCAGAGTCAGTGTGCGTGGAACCCATGCCCCCGTGAGAGTCAGTGTGTGTGGAACTGTAACCCAGTGAGAGTCAGTGTGTGTGGAACCCATATCCCAGTCAGAGACAGTGTGTTTGGAACTGTATCCCAGTGAGGGTCAGTGTGTGTGGAACTGCGCCCCAGTGAGAGTCAGTGTGTGTGGAACTGTGCCCCAGTGATAGTCAGTGTGTGTGGGACCCGTACCCCATTGAGAGTCAGAGTGTGTGGGACCCGTACCCCAGTGATAGTCAGTGTGTGTGGATCTGTACCCCAATGAGAGTCAGTGTGTGTGGAACTGTACCCCAGTGAGAATCAGTGTGTGGATCTGTACCCCAGTGAGAGTCAGAGTGTGGAAATGTACCCCAGTGAGTCAGTGCATGTAGAACTGTACCCCAGTGAGAGTCAGTGTGTGTGGAACTGTACCCCAGTGAGAGTCAGTGTGTGTGGATCTGTACCCCAATGAAAGTCAGTTTGTGTGGAACTGTACCCCAGTGAGAGGCAGTGTGTGTGGAACTGTACCCCAGTGGGAGTCAGTGTGTGTGGAACTGTACGCCAATGAGAGTCAGTGTGTGTGGAACTGTACCCCAGTGAGAGTCAGTGTGTTTGGAACTGTAACCCAGTGAGAGTCAGTGTGAGTGGAACTGTACCCCAGTGAGAGTCAGTGTGTGTGGAACTGTACCCCAGTGAGAGTCAGAGTGTGTGGAACCCATATCCCAGTCAGAGTCAGTGTGTGTGGATCTGTAACCCAGTGAGGGTCAGTGTGTGTGCAACTGTACCAGTGAGTGTCAGTGTGTGTGGACCTGTACCCCAGTGAGAGTCAGTGTGTGTGAAACCCGAACCACAGTGAGAATCAATGTGTGTGGAACTGTATCCCAGTGAGAGTCAGTGTGTGTGGAACTGTGCCCCAGTGAGAGTCACTGTGTGTGAGACCCGAATCCAAGTGAGAGTCAGTGTGTGTGGAACTGAACACCAGTGAGAGTCAACGTGAGTGAGACCCGTACCCCAGTGAGAGTCAGCGTATGTGGAACTGTACCTCAGTGAAAGTCATTGAGTGCAGAACGATACCCCAGTGAGAGTCAGTGTGTGTGGAACTGTACCCTAGTGACAGTAAGTGTGTGAGCAACTGTACCCCAGTGAGTGTCAGTGTGTGGAAGTGTACCCCAGTGAGAGTTAGTGTGTGGAACTGTACCCCAGTGAGTCAGTGCACGTAGAACTGTACCCCAGTGAGAGTCAGCGTGTGTGGAACTGTACCGCAGTGAGAGTCAGTGTGTGTGGAACCGTACCCCAGTTGGAGTCAGTGTGTGTGGAAATGTACCTCAGTGAAAGTCATTGAGTGTAGAACTATACCCCAGTGAGAGTCAGTGTGTGTGGAACTGTACCCCAGTGAGAGTTAGTGTGTGTGCAACTGTACCCCAGTGATAGTCAGTGTGTGGAAATCTACCTCAGTGAGAGTCAGTGAGTGGAACTGTACCCCAGTGAGTCAGTGCATGTAGAACTGTACCCCAGTGAGAGTCTGTGTGTGTGGAACTGTATCCCAGTGAGAGTCAGTGTGTGTGGAACTGTACCCCAGTGAGAGTCTGTGCGTGTGGAACTGTACCCCAGTGAGAGTCTGTGCATGTGGAACTGTACCCCATGGAGAGTCAGTGTGTGTGGAACTGTACCCCAGTGAGAGTCAGTGTGTGTGGAACTGTACCCCAGTGTGAGTCAGTGTGTGTGGGACCCGTACCCCAGAAAGTGTCGGTGTGTGTGGAACTGTACCCTAGTGAGAGTCGGTGTGTGTGGAACTGTACCGTAGTGAGAGTCGGTGTGTGTGGAACTGTACCCCAGTGAGAGTCAGTGTGTGTGGATCTGTACACCAGTGAGAGTCAGTGTGTCTGGGACCCGTACCCCAGTGAGAGTCAGTGTGTGTGGGACACGTATCCCAGTGAGAGTCGGTGTGTGTGGGACCCGTACACCAATGAGAGTCAGTGTGTGTGGAACTGTACTCCAGTGAGAGTCAGTGTGTGTGGAACTGTAACCCAGTCAGAGTCAGTGTGTGTGGATCTGTACTCCAATGAGAGTCAGTGTGTGTGGAACTGTACCCCAGTGAGAGTCAGTGTGTGTGGAACCGTACCCCAGTGAGAGTCAGTGTGCGTGGAACCCATACCCCAGTGAGAGTCAGTGTGTGTGCAACTGTACCAGCGAGAGTCAGTGTGTGTGCACCTGTACCTCAGTGAGAGTCAGTGGGTGTGGAACCCGAACCCCAGTGAGAATCAGTGTGTGTGGAACTGTACCCCAGTGAGAGTTAGTGTGTGTGGATCTGTACACCAGTGTGAGTCAATGTGAGTGAGACCCGTACCACAGTGAGAGTCAGTGTGTGTGGAACCCGGACGCCAGTGAGAAGCAGTGTGTGTGGAACTGTGCGTCATTGAGAGAGAGTGTGTTTGGAACTGTGCCCCAGTGAGAGTCAGTGTGTGTGGAACTGTGCCCCAGTGAGAGTCAGTGTGCGGAACCTGTACCCCAGTGAGTGTCAGTGTGTGGAACCTGTACCCCAGTGACAGTCAGTGCGTGTAGATCTGTACCCCAGTGAGAGTCAGTGTGTGGCGGACCCGTACCCCAGTGAGAGTCAGTGTGTGTGGAACTGTACCCCAGTGAGACTAAATGTGTGTAGAACTTCACCCCATTGACAGTCAGTGCGCGTAGAACTGTACCCCAGTGAGAGTCAGTGTGTGTGGAACTGTACCCCAGTGAGAGGCAGTGTGCGTGGAACTGTACCTCAGTGAAAGTCATTGAGTGTAGAACTATACCCCAGTGAGAGTCAGTGTGTGTGGAACTGTACCCTAGTGACAGATAGTGTGCGTGAAACTGTACCCCAGTGAGAGTCAGTGTGTAGAACTGTACCCCTGTGAGAGTCAGTGTGTGGTACTGTACCCCAGTGAGTCAGGGCATGTAGAACTGTACCCCAGTGAGAGTCAGTGTGTGTGGAACTGTACCCCAGTGAGAGTCAGAGTGTGTCGAACTGTACCCCAGTGGGAGTCAGTGTGTGTGGAACTGTACCCCAGTGCTAGTCAGTGTGTGTGGAAATTTACCCAAGTGAGTGTCAGTGTGTGTGGAACTGTACCCCAGTGAGAGTCAGTGTGTGGAATCTGTACACCAGTGAGTGTCAGTGTGTGGAACCTGTACCCCAGTGAGAGTCTGTGTGTGGAACTGTACCCCAGTGAGAGCCAGTGTGTGGAACAGTCCCCTAGTGAGAGTCAGTGCATGTAGAACTGTACCCCAGTGAGAGTCAGTGTATGTAGAACTGTACCCCAGTGAGTCAGTGTGTGGGGGACCCGTACCCCAGTGAGAGTCAGTGTGTGTGGAACTGTACCCCAGTGAGAGTCAGTGTGTGTGGAACTGTACCCCAGTGAGAGTCAGTGTGTTTTGAAATGTACCGCAGTGAGAGTCATGGCGTGTAGAACTTCACCCCACTGAGAGTCAGTGTGAGGCGGACCCGTACCCCAGTGAGAGTCAGTGTGTGTGGAACTGTACCCCAGTGAGAGTCAGTGTGTGGAACCTGTACCCCAGTGAGTGTGGAACTGTGCCCCAGTGAGAGTCAGTGTGATGGAACTGTACCCCAGTGAGAGTCAGTGTGTGCGGAACTGTACCCCAGTGAGAGTCAGTGTGAGTGGAACTGTACCCTAGTGACAGTTAGTGTGTGAGCAACTGTATCCCAGTGAGTGTCAGTGTGTGGAAGTGTACCCCAGAGAGAGTTAGTGTGTGGAACTGTACCCCAGTGAGTCAGTGCATGTAGAACTGTACCCCAGTGAGAGGCAGCATGTGTGGAACTGTACCACAGTGAGCGTCAGTGTGTGTGGAACCGTACCCCAGTTGGAGTCAGTGTGTGTGGAACTGTACCTCAGTGAAAGTCATTGAGTGTAGAACTATACCCCAGTGAGAGTCAGTGTGTGTGGAACTGTACCCCAGTGAGAGTTAGTGTGTGTGCAGCTGTACCCCAGTGAGAGTCAGTGTGTGTGGAACTGTACCCCAGTGAGAGTTAGTGTGTGTGCAGCTGTACCCCAGTGAGAGTCAGTGTGTGGAACTGTACCTCAGTGAGAGTCAGTGCATGTAGAATTGTACCCCAGTGAGAGTCAGTGTGTGTGGAAATGTACCCCAGTGAGAGTCAGTGTGTGTGGAACAGTACCCCAGTGAGATTCTGTGCATGTGGAACTGTACCCCAGTGAGAGTCAGTGTGTGTGGAACTGTACCCCAGTGAGAGTCTGTGTGTCTGGAACTGTACCCCAGTGAGCTTCTGTGTGTGTGGAACTGTATCCCAGTGAGAGTCAGTGTGTGTGGGAATGTACCCCAGTGAGAGTCAGTGTGTGTGGAACTGTACCCCAGTGAGAGTCTGTGCATGTGGAACTGTACCCCACGGAGAGTCAGTGTGTGTGGAACTGTACCCCAGTGAGAGTCAGTGTGTGTGGAACTGTACCCCAGTGAGAGTCAGTGTCTGTGGGACCCATACCACAGTAAGAGTCGGTGTGTGTGGAACTGTACCCTAGTGAGAGTCGATGTGTGTGGAACTGTACCCTAGTGAGAGTCGGTGTGTGTGGAACTGTACCCCAGTGAGAGTAAGTGTGTCTGGATCTGTACCCCAGTGAGAGTCAGTGTCTCTGGGACCCGAACCCCCGTGAGAGTCAGTGTGTGTGGAACTGTACCTCAGTGAAAGTCATTGAGTGTAGAACTATACCCCAGTGAGAGTCAGTGTGTGTGGAACTGTACCCTAGTGACCGTTAGTGTGTGAGCAACTGTACGCCAGTGAGTGTCAGTGTGTGGAACTGGACCCCAGTGAGAGTCAGTGTGTGGAACTGTACCTCAGTGAGAGTCAGTGAGTGGAACTGTACCCCAGTGAGTCAGTGCATGTAGAACTGTACCCCAGTGAGAGTCAGTGTGTGTGGAACTGTACCCCAGTGAGAGTCAGTGTGTGTGGAACTGTACCCCAGTGAGATTCTGTGCATGTGGAACTGTACCGCAGTGAGAGTCAGTGTGTGTGGAACTGTACCCAAGTGAGAGTCTCTGTGTGTGGAACTGTAACCCTGTGAGAGTCTGTGTGTGTGGAACTGTATCCCAGTGAGAGTCAGTGTGTGTGGAACAGTACCCCAGTGAGAGTCAGTGTGTGTGGAACTGTACCCAAGTGAGAGTCTGTGCATGTGGAACTGTACCACATGGAGAGTCAGTGTGTGTGGAACTGTACCCCAGTGAGAGTCAGTGTGCGTGGAACCGATACACCAGTGAGAGTCAGTGTGTGTGGAACTGTACCCCAGTGAGATGAAGTGTGTGTGCAACTGTACCAGTGAGAGTCAGTGTGTGTGGACCTGTACCCCAGTGAGAGTCAGTGCGTGTGGAACACGAACCCCAGTGAGAAACAGTGTGTGTGGAACTGTACCCCAGTGAGAGTCAGTGTGTGTGGAACTGTACACCAGTGAGAGTCAATGTGAGTGAGACCCGTACCCCAGTGAGAGTCAGTGTATTTGGAACGCGAACGCCAGTGAGAGTCAGTGTGTGTGGAACTGTACCCCAGTAAGAGTCTGTGTGTGTGGAACTGTAACCCTGTGAGAGTCAGTGTGTGGAACTGTACCCCAGTGAGAGTCAGTGTCTCTGGGACCCGTACCCCAGTGAGAGTCAGTGTGTGTGGATCTGTACCCCAATGATAGTCAGTGTGTGTGGAACTGTACCCCAGTGAGAGTCAGTGTGTGTGGAACTGTACCCCAGTCAGAGTCAGTGTGCGTGGAACCCATACCCCCGTGAGAGTCAGTGTGTGTGGAACTGTAACCCAGTGAGAGACAGTGTGTGTGCAACTATACCAGTGAGAGTCAGTGTGTGTGGACCTGTACCCCAGTGAGAGTCAGTGTGTGTGAACCCGGACGCCAGTGAGAATCAGTGTGTGGGGAACTGTGCGCCATTGAGAGAGAGTGTGTTTGGAACTGTGCCCCAGAGAGAGTCAGTGTGTGTGGAACTGTGCCCCAGTGAGAGTCAGTGTGTGTGGATCTGTACCCCAATGAGAGTCAATGTGTGTGGAACTGTACCCCAGTGAGAGTCAGTGTGTTGAACTGTACCCCAGTGAGAGTCAGTGTGTGGAACTGTACCCCAGTCAGAGTCAGTGCGTTTAGAACTGTACCTCAGTGAAAGTCATTGAACGTAGAACTATACCCCAGTGAAAGTCCGTGGGTAGAACTATACCCCAGTGAGAGTCAGTGTGTGTGGAACTGTACCCCAGTGAGAGTCAGTGTGTGTGGAACTGTACCCCAGTGAGAGTCAGTGAGTGTGGAACTGTACCCCAGTGAGAGTCAGTGTGAGTGGAACTGTACCCCAGAGAGAGTCAGTGCGTGTGGAACTGTACCTCAGTGAAAGTCATTGAGTGTAGAACTATACCCCAGTGAGAGTCAGTGTGTGTGGAACTGTACCCTAGTGACCGTTAGTGTGTGAGCAACTGTACGCCAGTGAGTGTCAGTGTGTGGAACTGTACCCCAGTGAGAGTCAGTGTGTGTGGAACTGTACCTCAGTGAAGGTCATTGAGTGTAGAACTATACCCCAGTGAGAGTCAGTGTGTGTGGAACTGTACCCCAGTGAGATTCAGTGTGTGGAACTGTACCTCAGTGAGAGTCAGTGAGTGGAACTGTACCCCAGTGAGATTCTGTGCATGTGGAACTGTACCGCAGTGCGAGTCAGTGTGTGTGGAACTGTACCCAAGTGAGAGTCCGTGTGTATGGAACTGCATCCCAGTGAGAGTCAGTGTGTGTGGAACTGTACCACATGGAGAGTCAGTGTGTGTGGAACTGTACCCCAGTGAGAGTCAGTGTGTGTGGGACCCGTACCCCAGTAAGAGTCGGTGTGTGTGGAACTGTACCCTAGTGAGAGTCGGTGTGTGTGGAACTGTACCCCAGTGAGAGTCATTGTGTCTGGGACCCGTACCCCAGTGAGAGTCAATGTGTGTGGGACCGTATCACAGTTAGAGTCGGTGTGTGTGGGACCCGTATCCCAATGAGAGTCAGTGTGGGTGGAAAAGTACCCCATGAGAGTCAGTGTGTGTGGAACTGTACCCCAATGAGAGTCAGTGTGCGTGGAACCGATACACCAGTGAGAGTCAGTGTGTGTGGAACTGTTCCCCAGTGAGATGAAGTGTGTGTGGAACTGTACCAGTTAGAGTCAGTGTGTGTGGACCTGTAGCCCAGTGAGAGTCAGTGCGTGTGGAACACGAACCCCAGTGAGAAACAGTGTGTGTGGAACTGTACCCCAGTGAGAGTCAGTGTGTGTGGAACTGTACACCAGTGAGAGTCAATGTGAGTGAGACCCATACCCCAGTGAGAGTCAGTGTGTGTGGAACCCGGACGCCAGTGAGAATCAGTGTGTGGGGAACTGTGCGTCATTGAGAGAGAGTGTGTTTGGAACTGTGCCCCAGTGAGAGTCAGTGTGTGTGGAACTGTGCCCCTGTGAGAGTCAGTGTGTGTGGATCTGTACCCCAATGAGAGTCAGAGTGTGTGGAACTGTACCCCAGTGAGAGTCAGTGTGTGTGGAACTGTAACCCAGTGAGAGTCAGTATGTGTGGTACTGTACCCCAGTGAGAGTCAGTGTGTGAAACTGTACCCCAGTGAGAGTCAGTGTGTGGAACTGGACCCCAGTTAGTCAGTGCATGTAGAACTGTACCCCAGTGAGAGTCAGTGAGTGTGGAACTGTACCCCAGTGAGAGTCAGTGTGTGTGGATCTGTACCCCAATGAAAGTCAGTGTGTGTGGAACTGTGCCCCAGTGAGAGTCAGTGTGTGTGGAACTGTACCCCAGTGGGAGTCAGTGTGTGTGGAAATGTACGCCAATGAGAGTCAGTGTGTGTGGAACTGTACCCCAGTGAGAGTCAGTGTGTTTGTAACTGTAACCCAGTGAGAGTCAGTGTGTGTGGAAGTGTACCCCAGTGAGAGTCAGCGTGTGTGGATCTGTACCCCAATGAGTGTCAGTTTTTGTGGAACTGTACCCCAGTGAGAGTCAGTGTGTGTGGAACCGATAGCCCATTCAGAGTCAGTGTGTGTGGAACTGTACCCAAGTGAAAGTCAGTGTGTGTTGAACTGTATCCCAGTGAGGGTCAGTGTGTGTGGAACTGCGCCCCAGTGAGAGTCAGTGAGTGTGGAACTGTACCCCAGTGGGAGTTAGTGTGTGTGGACCTCTACCCCAGTGAGAGTCGGTGTGCTTGGAACTGTTCCCCAGTGAGAGTCAGTGTGTGTGCGACTGTACCAGTGAGAGTCAGTGTGTGTGGACCTGTACCCCAGTGAGAGTCAGTGTGTGTGGAACGCGAACCCCAGTGAGAATCAGTGTGTGTGGAACAGTATCCCAGTGAGAGTCAGTGTGTGTGGAACTTTGCCCCAGTGAGAGTCACTGTGTGTGAGACCCGAATCCCAGTGAGAGTCAGTGTGTCTGGAACTGAACACCAGTGAGATTCAACGTGAGTGAGAACCGTACCCCAGTGAGAGTCTGTGTATGTGGAACGCGAACGCCAGTGAGTGTCAGTGTGTGTGGAACTGTACCCCAGTAAGAGTCAGTGTGTGTGGAACTGTACCCCAGTGAGAGTCAGTGTGTGGAACTGTACCCCAGTGAGAATCAGTGTGTGTGGAACTGTACCCCAGTGAGAGTCAGTGTGTGTGGAACTGTACCCCAGTGAGATTCAGTGTGAGTGGAACTGTACCCCAGTGAGAGTCAGTGCGTGTGGAACTGTACCTCAGTGAAAGTCATTGAGTGTAGAACTATACCCCAGTGAGAGTAAGTGTGTGTGGAACTGTACCCTAGTAACAGTTAGTGTGTGAGCAACTGTACCCCAGTGAGTGTCAGTGTGTGGAAGTGTACCCCAGTGAGAGCCAGTGTGTGTGGAACTGTACCCTAGTGACAGTTAGTGTGTGAGCAACTGTACCCCAGTGAGTGTCAGTGTGTGGAAGTGTAACCCAGTGAGAGTCAGCGTGTGTAAAACTGTACCCCAGTGAGAGTCAGTGTGTGTGGAACCGTACCCCAGTTGGAGTCAGTGTGTGTGGAACTGTACCTCAGTGAAAGTCATTGAGTGTAGAACTATACCCCAGTGAGAGTCAGTGTGTGTGGAACTGTACGCCAGTGAGATTCAGTGTGTGGAACTGTACCTCAGTGAGAGTCAGTGAGTGGAACTGTACCCCAGTGAGTCAGTGATTGTAGAACTGTACCCCAGTGAGAGTCAGTGTGTGTGGAACTGTACCCCAGTGAGAGTCAGTGTGTGTGGAACTGTACCCCAGTGAGATTCTGTGCATGTGGAACTGTACCGCAGTGAGAGTCAGTGTGTGTGCAACTGTACCCTAGTGAGAGTCTCTGTGTGTGGAACTGTAACCCAGTGAGAGTCTGTGTGTGTGGAACTGTATCCCAGTGAGAGTCAGTGTGTGTGGAACTGTACCCCAGTGAGAGTCTGTGTGTGTGGAACTGTACCCCAGTGAGAGTCTGTGCATGTGGAACTGTACCACACGGAGAGTCAGTGTGTGTGGAACTGTACCCCAGTGAGAGTCAGTGTGTGTGGGACCCGTACCCCAGTAAGAGTCGGTGTGTGTGGAACTGTACCCTAGTGAGAGTCGGTGTGTGTGGAACTGTACCCTAGTGAGAGTCGGTGTGTGTGGAACTGTACCCCAGTGAGAGTCAGTGTGTCTGGGACCCGTACCCCAATGAGAGTCAATGTGTGTGGGACCCCTATCCCAGTTAGAGTCGGTGTGTGTGGGACCCGTACCCCAATGAGAGTCAGAGTGTGTCGAAAAGTACCCCAGTGAGAGTCAGTGTGTGTGGAACTTTACCCCAGTGAGAGTCAGTGTGCGTGGAACCGATACACCAGTGAGAGTCAGTGTGTGTGGAACTGTACCCCAGTGAGATGAAGTGTGTGTGCAACTGTACCAGTGAGAGTCAGTGTGTGTGGACCTGTACCCCAGTGAGAGTCAGTGCGTGTGGAACACGAACCCCAGTGAGAAACAGTGTGTGTGGAACTGTACCCCAGTGAGAGTCAGTGTGTGTGGAACTGTACACCAGTGAGAGTCAATGTGAGTGAGACCCGTACCCCAGTGAGAGTCAGCGTGTGTGGATCTGTACCCCAATGAGTGTCAGCGTTTGTGGAACTGTACCCCAGTGAGAGTCAGTGTGTGTGGAACCCATAGCCCATTCAGAGTCAGTGTGTGTGGAACTGTACCCAAGTGAAAGTCAGTGTGTGTTGAACTGTATCCCAGTGAGGGTCAGTGTGTGTGGAACTGCGCCCCAGTGAGAGTCAGTGAGTGTGCGACTGTACCAGTGAGAGTCAGTGTGTGTGGACCTGTACCCCAGTGAGAGTCAGTGTGTGTGGAACGCGAACCCCAGTGAGAATCAGTGTGTGTGGAACAGTATCCCAGTGAGAGTCAGTGTGTGTGGAACTGTGCCCCAGTGAGAGTCACTGTGTGTGAGACCCGAATCCCAGTGAGAGTCAGTGTGTCTGGAACTGAACACCAGTGAGATTCAACGTGAGTGAGAACCGTACCCCAGTGAGAGTCAGTGTATGTGGAACGCGAACGCCAGTGAGTGTCAGTGTGTGTGGAAATGTACCCCAGTAAGAGTCAGTGTGTGTGGAACTGTACCCCAGTGAGAGTCAGTGTGTGGAACTGTACCCCAGTGAGAATCAGTGTGTGTGGAACTGTACCCCAGTGAGAGTCAGTGTGTGTGGAACTGTACCCCAGTGAGATTCAGTGTGAGTGGAACTGTACCCCAGTGAGAGTCAGTGCGTGTGGAACTGTACCTCAGTGAAAGTCATTGAGTGTAGATCTATACCCCAGTGAGAGTAAGTGTGTGTGGAACTGTACCCTAGTGACAGTTAGTGTGTGAGCAACTGTACCCCAGTGAGTGTCAGTGTGTGGAAGTGTACCCCAGTGAGAGTCAGTGTGTGTGGAACTGTACCTTAGTGACAGTTAGTGTGTGAGCAACTGTACCCCAGTGAGTGTCAGTGTGTGGAAGTGTAACCCAGTGAGAGTCAGCGTGTGTAAAACTGTACCCCAGTGAGAGTCAGTGTGTGTGGAACCGTACCCCAGTTGGAGTCAGTGTGTGTGGAACTGTACCTCAGTGAAAGTCATTGAGTGTAGAACTATACCCCAGTGAGAGTCAGTGTGTGTGGAACTGTACGCCAGTGAGATTCAGTGTGTGGAACTGTACCTCAGTGAGAGTCAGTGAGTGGAACTGCACCTCAGTGAGTCAGTGAATGTAGAACTGTACCCCAGTGAGAGTCAGTGCGTGTGGAACTGTACCCCAGAGTGTGTCAGTGTGTGTGGAACTGTACCCCAGTGAGATTCTGTGCATGTGGAACTGTACCGCAGTGAGAGTCAGTGTGTGTGCAACTGTACCCTAGTGAGAGTCTCTGTGTGTGGAACTGTAACCCAGTGAGAGTCTGTGTGTGTGGAACTGTATCCCAGTGAGAGTCAGTGTGTGTGGAACTGTACCCCAGTGAGAGTCTGTGTGTGTGGAACTGTACCCCAGTGAGAGTCTGTGCATGTGGAACTGTACCACATGGAGAGTCAGTGTGTGTGGAACTGTACCCCAGTGAGAGTCAGTGTGTGTGGGACCCGTACCCCAGTAAGAGTCGGTGTGTGTGGAACTGTACCCTAGTGAGAGTCGGTGTGTGTGGAACTGTACCCTAGTGAGAGTCGGTGTGTGTGGAACTGTACCCCAGTGAGAGTCAGTGTGTCTGGGACCCGTACCCCAGTGAGAGTCAATGTGTGTGGGACCCCTATCCCAGTTAGAGTCGGTGGGTGTGGGACCCGTACACCAATGAGAGTCAGTGTGCGTGGAACCGATACACCAGTGAGAGTCAGTGTGTGTGGAACTGTACCCCAGTGAGATGAAGTGTGTGTGCAACTGTACCAGTGAGAGTCAGTGTGTGTGGACCTGTACCCCAGTGAGAGTCAGTGCGTGTGGAACACGAACCCCAGTGAGAAACAGTGTGTGTGGAACTGTACCCCAGTGAGAGTCAGTGTGTGTGGAACTGTACACCAGTGAGAGTCAATGTGAGTGAGACCCGTACCCCAGTGAGAGTCAGTGTGTGTGGAACCCGGAGGCCAGTGAGAATCAGTGTGTGTGGAACTGTGCGCCATTGAGAGAGAGTGTGTTTGGAACTGTGCCCCAGTGAGAGTCAGTGTGTGTGGAACTGTGCCCCAGTGAGAGTCAGTGTGTGTGGATCTGTACCCCAATGAGAGTCAGAGTGTGTGGAACTGTACCCCAGTGAGAGTCAGAGTGTGTGGAACTGTAACCCAGTGTGAGTCAGTGTGTGTGGAACTGTACCCCAGTGAGAGTCAGTGTGTGAAACTGTACCCCAGTGAGAGTCAGTGTGTGGAACTGTACCCCAGTGAGTCAGTGCATGTAGAACTGTACCCCAGTGAGAGTCAGTGTGTGTGGAACTGTACCCCAATGAAAGTCAATGTGTGTGGAACTGTACCCCAGTGAGAGTCAGTGTGTGTGGAAATGTCCGCCAATGAGAGTCAGTGCGTGTGGAAATGTCCGCCAATGAGAGTCAGTGTGTGTGGAACTGTACCCCAGTGAGAGTCAGTGTGTGTGGAACTGTACCCCAGTGACAGTCAGTGCGTGTGCACCTGTACCTCAGTGAGTGTCAGTGGGTGTGGAACCCGAACCCCAGTGAGAATCAGTGTGTGTGGAACTGTACCCCTGTGAGAGTCAGTGTGTGTGGAACTGTACCACAGTGAGAGTCAGTGTGTGTGTAACTGCGCCCCTGTGAGAGTCAGTGTGTGTGGAACTGTACCACTGTGGGAGTTAGTGTGTTTGGACCTGTACCCCAGTGAGAGTCGGTGTGCGTGGAACTGTACCCCAGTGAGAGTCAGTGTGTGTGCAACTGTACCAGTGAGAGTCAGTGTGTGTGGACCTGTACCCCAGTGAGAGTCAGTGTGTGTGGAACCCGAACCCCAGTGAGAATCAGTGTGTGTGGAACTGTATCCCAGTCAGAGTCAGTGTGTGTGGAACTGTGCCCCAGTGAGAGTCACTGTGTTTGAGACCCGAATCCCTGTGAGAGTCAGTGTGTCTGGAACTGAACACCAGTGAGAGTCAACGTGAGTGAGACCCGTACCACAGTGAGAGTCAGTGTTTGTGGAACGCGAACGCCAGTGAGAGTCAGTTTGTGTGGAACTGTACCCCAGTAAGAATCAGTGTGTGTGGAACTGTACCCCAGTGAGAGTCAGTGTGTGGAACTATACCCCAGTGAGAGTCAGTGTGTGTGGAACTGTACCCCAGTGAGAGTCCGTGTGTGGAACTGTACCCAAGTCAGAGTCAGTGCGTTTAGAACTGTACCTCAGTGAAAGTCATTGAGTGTAGAACTATACACCAGTGAGAGTCAGTGGGTAGAACTATACCCCAGTGAGAGACATTGTGTGTGGAACTGTACCCCAGTGAGAGTCAGTGTGTGTGGAACTGTACCCCAGTGAGAGTCAGTGTGTGTGGAACTGTTCCCCAGTGAGAGTCAGTGTGTTTGGAACTGTAACCCAGTGAGAGTCAGTGTGTGTGGAACTGTACCCCAGTGAGAGTCAGCGTGTGTGGATCTGTACCCCAATGAGTGTCAGTGTGTGAAAACTGTACCCCAGTGAGAGTCAGTGTGTGTGGAACCCATAGCCCATTCAGAGTCAGTGTGTGTAGAACTGTAACCCAGTGAAAGTCATTGTGTGTGGAACTGTATCCCAGTGAGCGTCAGTGTGTGTGGAACTGCGCCCCAGTGAGAGTCAGTGAGTGTGGAACTGTACCCCAGTGGGAGTTAGTGTGTGTGGACCTCTACCCCAGTGAGAGTCGGTGTGCGTGGAACTGTACCCCAGTGAGAGTCAGTGTGTGTGCGACTGTACCAGTGAGAGTCAGTGTGTGTGGACCTGTGCCCCAGTGAGAGTCAGTGTGTGTGGAAAGCGAACCCCAGTGAGAATCAGTGTGTGTGGAACAGTATCCCAGTGAGAGTCAGTGTGTGTGGAACTGTGACCCAGTGAGAGTCACTGTGTGTGAGACCCGAATCCCAGTGAGAGTCAGTGTGTCTGGAACTGAACACCAGTGAGATTCAATATGAGTGAGACCCGTACCCCAGTGAGAGTCAGTGTATGTGGATCGCGAACGCCAGTGAGAGTCAATGTGTGTGGAACTGTACCCCAGTAAGAGTCAGTGTGTGTGGAACTGTACCCCAGTGAGAGTCAGTGTGTGAAACTGTACCCCAGTGAGAATCAGTGTGTGTGGAACTGTACCCCAGTGAGTGTCAGTGTGTGTGGAACTGTACCACAGTGAGAGTCAGTGGGTAGAATTATACCCCAGTGAGTGTCAGTGTGTGTGGAACTGTATCCCAGTGAGAGTCAGTGTGTGTGGAACTGTACCCCAGTGAGAGTCAGTGTGTGTGGAACTGTACCCCAGTGAGAGTCACTGAGTGGAACTGTACCCCAGTGAGTCAGTGCATGTAGAACTGTACCCCAGTGAGAGTCAGTGTGTGTGGAACTTTTCCCCAGTGAGAGTCAGTGTGTGTGGAACTGTACCCCAGTGAGATTCTGTGCATGTGGAACTGTACCGCAGTGAGAGTCAGTGTGTGTGGAACTGTAACCCATTGAGAGTCAGTGTGTGTGGAACCGTACCCCAGTTGGAGTCAGTGTGTGTGGAACTGTACCTCAGTGAAAGTCATTGAGTGTAGAACTATACCCCAGTGAGAGTCAGTGTGTGTGGAACTGTACGCCAGTGAGATTCAGTGTGTGGAACTGTACCTCAGTGAGAGTCAGTGAGTGGAACTGTACCCCAGTGAGTCAGTGATTGTAGAACTGTACCCCAGTGAGAGTCAGTGTGTGTGGAACTGTACCCCAGTGAGAGTCAGTGTGTGTGGAACTGTACCCCAGTGAGATTCTGTGCATGTGGAACTGTACCGCAGTGAGAGTCAGTGTGTGTGCAACTGTACCCTAGTGAGAGTCTCTGTGTGTGGAACTGTAACCCAGTGAGAGTCAGTGTGTATGGAACTGTACCCCATTGAGAGTTAGTGTGTGGAACTGTACCCCATTGAGAGTCAGTGTGTGGAACTGTACCCCAGTGAGAGTCAGTGTATGGAACTGTACCCCAGTCAGAGTCAGTGCGTTTCGAACTGTACCTCAGTGAAAGTCATTGAATGTAGAACTATACCCCAGTGAGAGTCAGTGGGTAGAACTATACCCCAGTCAGAGTCAGTGTGTGTGGAACTGTACCCCAGTGAGAGTCAGTGTGTGTGGAACAGTACCCCAGTGAGAGTCAGTGTGTGTGGAACTGTACCCCAGTGAGAGTCAGTGTGTGTGGAACTGTACCCCAGTGAGAGTCAGTGTGCGTGGAACTGTACCCCAGTGAGAGTCAGTGGGTGTGCAACTGCACCAGTGAGAGTCAGTGTGTGTGCACCTGTACCCCAGTGAGAGTCAGAGGGTGTGGAACCCGAACCTCATTGAGAAACAGTGTGTGTGGATCTGTACCCCAGTGAGAGTCAGTGTGTGTGGAACTGGACACCAGTGAGAGACAATGTGAGTGAGACCCGTACCCCAGTGAGAGTCAATGTGTGTGGAACCCGGACGCCAGTGAGAATCAGTGTGTGTGGAACTGTGCGTCATTGAGAGAGAGTGTGTTTGGAACTGTGCCCCAGTGAGAGACAGTGTGTGTGGAACTGTGCCCCAGTGAGAGTCAGTGTGTGTGGATCTGTACCTAAATGAGAGTCATAGTGTGTGGAACTGTACCCCAGTGAGAGTCAGTGTGTTTGGAAATGTAACCCAGTGAGAATCAGTGTGTGTGGAACTGTACCTCAGTGAGAGTCAGTGTGTGTGTATCTGTACCCCAATGAATGTCAGTGTGTGTGGAACTGTACCCCAGTGAGAGTCAGTGTGTGTGGACTGTACCCCAGTGGGAGTCAGTGTGTGTGGAACTGTACGCCAATTAGAGTCAATGTGTGTGGATCTGTACCCCATTGAAAGTCAGTGTGTGTGGAACTGTACCCCAGTGAGAGTCAGTGTGTGTGGACTGTATCCCAGTGGGAGTCAGTGTGTTTGGAACTGTACGCCAATAAGAGTCAGTGGGTGTGGAACTGTACCCCAGTGAGAGTCAGTGTGTTTGTAACTGTAACCCAGTGAGAGTCAGTGTGTGTGGAACTGAACACCAGTGAGAGTCAATGTGAGTGAGACCCGTACCCCAGTGAGAGTCAGTGTATGTGGAACGCGAACGCCAGTGAGAGTCAGTGTGTGTGGAACTGTACCCCAGTAAGAGTCAGTGTGTGTGGAACTGTACCCCAGTGAGAGTCAGTGTGTGGAACTGTACCCCAGTGAGAGTCAGTGTGTGTGTAACTGTACCCCAGTGAGAGCCAGTGTGTGTGCAACTGTACCCCAGTGAGTGTCAGTGTTTGGAAGTGTACCCCAGTGAGAGTTAGTGTGTGGAACTGTAACCCAGTGAGTCGGTGCATGTAGAACTGTACCCCAGTGAGAGTTATTTGTATGGAACTGTACCTCAGTGAGAGTCAGTGTGTGTGGAACTGTACCCCAGTGAGAGTCAGTGTGATTGGAACTGTACCCAAGTGGGAGTCTCTGTGTTTGGAACTGTAACCCAGTGAGAGTCTGTGTGTGTGGAACTGTATCCCAGTGAGAGTCAGTGTGTGTGGAACTGTACCCCAGTGAGAGTCTGTGTGTGTCGAACTGTACCCCAGTGAGAGTCTGTGCATGTGGAACTGTACCATATGGAGAGTCAGTGTGTGTGCAACTGTACCCCAGTGAGAGTCAGTGTGTTTGGGACCCGTACCCCAGTAAGAGTCGGTGTGTGTGGAACTGTACCCTAGTGAGAGTCGGTGTGTGTGGAACTGTACCCTAGTGAGAGTCGGTGTGTGTGGAACTGTACCCCAGTGAGAGTCAGTGTGTCTGGGACCCGTACCCCAGTGAGAGTCAATGTGTGTGGGACCCGTATCCCAGTTAGAGTCGGTGTGTGTGGGACCCGTACCCCAATGAGAGTCAGTGTGTGTGGACCTGTACCCCAGTGAGAGTCAGTGTGTGTGCAACTGTACCAGTGAGAGTCAGTGTGTGTGCACCTGTACCTCAGTGAGTGTCAATGGGTGTGGAACCCGAACCCCAGTGAGAATCAGTGTGTGTGGAACTGTACCCCAGTGAGAGTCAGTGTTTGTGGAACTGTACACCAGTGATAGTCAATGTGAGTGAGACCCGTACCACAGTGCGAGCCAGTGTGTGTGGAACCCAAACGCCAGTGAGAATCAGTGTGTGTGGAACTGTGCGTCATTGAGAGAGAGTGTGTTTGGAACTGTGCCCCAGTGAGAGTCAATGTGTGTGGAACTGTGCCCCAGTGAGAGTCAGTGTGTGTGTATCTGTACCCCAATGAGAGTCAGAGTGTGTGGAACTGTACCCCAGTGAGAGTCAGTGTGTGTGGAACTGTAACCCAGTGAGAATCAGTGTGTGTGGAACTGTACCCCAGTGAGAGTCAGTGTGTGGAACTGTACCCCAGTGAGAGACAGTGTGTGGAACTGTACCCCAGAGAGTCAGTGCATGTAGAACTGTACCCCAGTGAGAGTATGTGTGTGTGGAACTGTACCCCAGTGAGAGTCAGTGTGTGTGGATCTGTACCCCAATGAAAGTCAGTGTGTGTGGAACTGCACACCAGTGAGAGTCAGTGTGTGTGGAACTGTACCCCAGTGAGAGTCAGTGTGTTTGTAACTGTAACCAAGTGAGAGTTAGTGTGTGTGAAACTGTACCCCAATGAGTGTCATTGTTTGTGGAACTGTACCACAGTGAGAGTCAGTGTGTGTGGAACTGTACCCCAGTGAGAGGCAGTGTGTGTGGAACTGTATCCCAGTGAGGGTCAGTGTGTGTGGAACTGCGCCCCTGTGAGAGTCAGTGTGTGTGGAACTGTACCCCAGTGAGAGTCAGTGAGTGTGGAACTGTACCACTGTGGGAGTTAGTGTGTGTGGACCTGTACCCCAGTGAGAGTCGGTGTGCGTGGAACTGTACCCCAGTGAGAGTCAGTGTGTGTGCAACTGTACCAGTGAGAGTCAGTGTGTGTGGACCTGTACCCCAGTGAGAGTCAGTGTGTGTGGAACCCGAACCCCAGTGAGAATCAGTGTGTGTGGAACTGTATCCCAGTGAGAGTCAGTGTGTGTGGAACTGTGCCCCAGTGAGAGTCACTGTGTTTGAGACCCGAATCCCAGTGAGAGTCAGTGTGTGTGGAACTGTACACCAGTGATAGTCAATGTGAGTGAGACCCGTAACACAGTGCGAGCCAGTGTGTGTGGAACCCAAACGCCAGTGAGAATCAGTGTGTGTGGAACTGTGCGTCATTGAGAGAGAGTGTGTTTGGAACTGTGCCCCAGTGAGAGTCAATGTGTGTGGAACTGTGCCCCAGTGAGAGTCAGTGTGTGTGTATCTGTACCCCAATGAGAGTCAGAGTGTGTGGAACTGTACCCCAGTGAGAGTCAGTGTGTGTGGAACTGTAACGCAGTGAGAATCAGTGTGTGTGGAACTGTACCCCAGTGAGAGTCAGTGTGTGGAACTGTACCCCAGTGAGAGACAGTGTGTGGAACTGTACCCCAGTGAGTCAGTGCATGTAGAACTGTACCCCAGTGAGAGTATGTGTGTGTGGAACTGTACCCCAGTGAGAGTCAGTGTGTGTGGATCTGTACCCCAATGAAAGTCAGTGTGTGTGGAACTGCACACCAGTGAGAGTCAGTGTGTGTGGAACTGTACCCCAGTGAGAGTCAGTGTGTGTCCAACTGTACCAGTGAGAGTCAGTGTGTGTGGACCTGTACCCCAGTGAGAGTCAGTGGGTGTTTAACCCGAACCCCAGTGAGAAACAGTGTGTGTGGAACTGTACCCCAGTGATAGTCAGTGTGTGTGGAACTGTACACCAGTGAGAGTCAATGTGAGTAAGACCCGTACCCCAGTGAGAGTCAGTGTGTGTGGAACCCGGACGCCAGTGAGAATCAGTGTGTGTGGAACTGTGCGCCATTGAGAGAGAGTGTGTTTGGAAATGTGCCCCAGTGAGAGTCAGTGTGTGTGGAACTTTGCCCCAGTGAGAGTCAGTGTGTGTGGAACTGTACCCCAATGAGAGTCAGAGTGTGTGGAACTGTACCCCAGTGAGAGTCAGTGTGTGTGGAACTGTAACCCAGTGAGAGTCAGTGTGTATGGAACTGTACCCCATTGAGAGTCAGTGTGTGGAACTGTACCCCATTGAGAGTCAGTGTGTGGAACTGTACCCCAGTGAGAGTCAGTGTATGGAACTGTACCCCAGTCAGAGTCAGTGCGTTACGAACTGTACCTCAGTGAAAGTCATTGAATGTAGAACTATACCCCAGTGAGAGTCAGTGGGTAGAACTATACCCCAGTCAGAGTCAGTGTGTGTGGAACTGTACCCCAGTGAGAGTCAGTGTGTGTGGAACAGTACCCCAGTGAGAGTCAGTGTGTGTGGAACTGTACCCCAGTGAGAGTCAGTGTGTGTGGAACTGTACCCCAGTGAGAGTCAGTGTGCGTGGAACTGTACCCCAGTGAGAGTCAGTGGGTGTGGAACCCGAACCTCATTGAGAAACAGTGTGTGTGGATCTGTACCCCAGTGAGAGTCAGTGTGTGTGGAACTGGACACCAGTGAGAGACAATGTGAGTGAGACCCGTACCCCAGTGAGAGTCAATGTGTGTGGAACCCGGACGCCAGTGAGAATCAGTGTGTGTGGAACTGTGCGTCATTGAGAGAGAGTGTGTTTGGAACTGTGCCCCAGTGAGAGACAGTGTGTGTGGAACTGTGCCCCAGTGAGAGTCAGTGTGTGTGGATCTGTACCTAAATGAGAGTCATAGTGTGTGGAACTGTACCCCAGTGAGAGTCAGTGTGTTTGGAAATGTAACCCAGTGAGAATCAGTGTGTGTGGAACTGTACCTCAGTGAGAGTCAGTGTGTGTGTATCTGTACCCCAATGAATGTCAGTGTGTGTGGAACTGTACCCCAGTGAGAGTCAGTGTGTGTGGACTGTACCCCAGTGGGAGTCAGTGTGTGTGGAACTGTACGCCAATTAGAGTCAATGTGTGTGGATCTGTACCCCATTGAAAGTCAGTGTGTGTGGAACTGTACCCCAGTGAGAGTCATTGTGTGTGGACTGTATCCCAGTGGGAGTCAGTGTGTTTGGAACTGTACGCCAATAAGAGTCAGTGGGTGTGGAACTGTACCCCAGTGAGAGTCAGTGTGTTTGTAACTGTAACCCAGTGAGAGTCAGTGTGTGTGGAACTGAACACCAGTGAGAGTCAATGTGAGTGAGACCCGTACCCCAGTGAGAGTCAGTGTATGTGGAACGCGAACGCCAGTGAGAGTCAGTGTGTGTGGAACTGTACCCCAGTAAGAGTCAGTGTGTGTGGAACTGTACCCCAGTGAGAGTCAGTGTGTGGAACTGTACCCCAGTGAGAGTCAGTGTGTGTGTAACTGTACCCCAGTGAGAGCCAGTGTGTGTGCAACTGTACCCCAGTGAGTGTCAGTGTTTGGAAGTGTACCCCAGTGAGAGTTAGTGTGTGGAACTGTAACCCAGTGAGTCGGTGCATGTAGAACTGTACCCCAGTGAGAGTTATTTGTATGGAACTGTACCGCAGTGAGAGTCAGTGTGTGTGGAACTGTACCCCAGTGAGAGTCAGTGTGATTGGAACTGTACCCAAGTGGGAGTCTCTGTGTTTGGAACTGTAACCCAGTGAGAGTCTGTGTGTGTGGAACTGTATCCCAGTGAGAGTCAGTGTGTGTGGAACTGTACCCCAGTGAGAGTCTGTGTGTGTCGAACTGTACCCCAGTGAGAGTCTGTGCATGTGGAACTGTACCATATGGAGAGTCAGTGTGTGTGCAACTGTACCCCAGTGAGAGTCAGTGTGTGTGGGACCCGTACCCCAGTAAGAGTCGGTGTGTGTGGAACTGTACCCTAGTGAGAGTCGGTGTGTGTGGAACTGTACCCTAGTGAGAGTCGGTGTGTGTGGAAGTGTACCCCAGTGAGAGTCAGTGTGTCTGGGACCCGTACCCCAGTGAGAGTCAATGTGTGTGGGACCCGTATCCCAGTTAGAGTCGGTGTGTGTGGGACCCGTACCCCAATGAGAGTCAGTGTGTGTGGACCTGTACCCCAGTGAGAGTCAGTGTGTGTGCAACTGTACCAGTGAGAGTCAGTGTGTGTGCACCTGTACCTCAGTGAGTGTCAATGGGTGTGGAACCCGAACCCCAGTGAGAATCAGTGTGTGTGGAACTGTACCCCAGTGAGAGTCAGTGTTTGTGGAACTGTACACCAGTGATAGTCAATGTGAGTGAGACCCGTACCACAGTGCGAGCCAGTGTGTGTGGAACCCAAACGCCAGTGAGAATCAGTGTGTGTGGAACTGTGCGTCATTGAGAGAGAGTGTGTTTGGAACTGTGCCCCAGTGAGAGTCAATGTGTGTGGAACTGTGCCCCAGTGAGAATCAGTGTGTGTGGAACTGTACTCCAGTAAGAGTCAGTGTGTGTGGAACTGTACCCCAGTGAGAGTCAGTGTGTGGAACTGTAACCCAGTGAGAGTCAGTGTGTGTGGAACTGTACCCCAGTGAGAGTCAGTGTGTGTGCAACTGTACCCCAGTGAGTGTCAGTGTTTGGAAGTGTACCCCAGTGAGAGTTAGTGTGTGGAACTGTAACCCAGTAAGTCTTTGCATGTAGAACTGTACCCCAGTGTGAGTCAGTGTGTATGGAACTGTACCCCAGTGAGAGTCAGTGTGTGTGGAACTGTACCCCAGTGAGTCAGTGCATGTAGAACTGTACCCCAGTGAGAGTATGTGTGTGTGGAACTGTACCCCAGTGAGAGTCAGTGTGTGTGGATCTGTACCCCAATGAAAGTCAGTGTGTGTGGAACTGCACACCAGTGAGAGTCAGTGTGTGTGGAACTGTACCCCAGTGAGAGTCAGTGTGTTTGTAACTGTAACCAAGTGAGAGTTAGTGTGTGTGGAACTGTACCCCAATGAGTGTCATTGTTTGTGGAACTGTACCCCAGTGAGAATCAGTGTGTGTGGAACTGTACCCCAGTGAGAGTCAGTGTGTGTGGAACTGTATCCCAGTGAGGGTCAGTGTGTGTGGAACTGCGCCCCTGTGAGAGTCAGTGTGTGTGGAACTGTACCCCAGTGAGAGTCAGTGAGTGTGGAACTGTACCACTGTGGGAGTTAGTGTGTGTGGACCTGTACCCCAGTGAGAGTCAGTGTGCGTGGAACTGTACCCCAGTGAGAGTCAGTGTGTGTGCAACTGTACCAGTGAGAGTCAGTGTGTGTGGACCTGTACCCCAGTGAGAGTCAGTGTGTGTGGAACCCGAACCCCAGTGAGAATCAGTGTGTGTGGAACTGTATCCCAGTGAGAGTCAGTGTGTGTGGAACTGTGCCCCAGTGAGAGTCACTGTGTTTGAGACCCGAATCCCAGTGAGAGTCAGTGTGTCTGGAACTGAACACCAGTGAGAGTCAATGTGAGTGAGACCCGTACCCCAGTGAGAGTCAGTGTTTGTGGAACGCGAACGCTAATGAGAGTCAGTTTGTGTGGAACTGTACCCCAGTAAGGATCAGTGTGTGTGGAACTGTACCCCAGTGAGAGTCAGTGTGTGGAACTATACCCCAGTGAGAGTCAGTGTGTGTGGAACTGTACCCCAGTGAGAGTCAGTGTGTGGAACTGTACCCCAGTCAGAGTCAGTGCGTTTAGAACTGTACCTCAGTGAAAGTCATTGAGTGTAGAACTATACCCCAGTGAGAGTCAGTGGGTAGAACTATACCCCAGTGAGAGACAGTTTGTGTGGAACTGTACCCCAGTGAGAGTCAGTGTGTGTGGAACTGTACCCCAGTGAGAGTCAGTGTGTGTGGAAATGTACCCCAGTGAGAGTCAGTGTGTGTGGAACTGTACCCCAGTGAGAGTCAGTGTGTTTGGAACTGTACCTCAGTGAAAGTCATTGAGTGTAGAACTGTACCCCAGTGAGAGTCAGTGTGTTGGAACTGTACCCTAGTGACAGTTAGTGTGTGAGCAACTGTACCCCAGTGAGTGTCAGTGTGTGGAAGTGTACCCCAGTGAGAGTTAGTGTGTGGAACTGTACCCCAGTGAGTCAGTGCATGTAGAACTGTACCCCAGTGAGAGTCAGCGTGTGTGGAACTGTAACCCAGTGAGAGTCAGTGTGTGTGGAACCGTACCCCAGATGTAGTCAGTGTGTGTGGAACTGTACCTCAGTGAAAGTTATTGAGTGCCGAATTATACCCCAGTGAGAGTCAGTGTGTGTGGAACTGTACCCCAGTGAGAGTCAGTTTGTGTGAATCTGTACCCCAATGAGTGTCAGTGTGTGTGGAATTGTACCCCAGTGAGAGTCAGTGTGTGTGGAACCCATACCCCAGTCAGAGTCAGTGTGTGTGGAACTGCACCCCAGTGAGAGTCAGTGTGTGCGGAACTGTATCCCAGTGAGGGTCAGTGTGTGTGGAACTGCGCCCCAGTGAGAGTCAGTGTGTGTGGAACTGTGCCCCAGTGAGAGTCATTGTGTGTGCAACTGTACCAGTGAGAGTCAGTGTGTGTGGACCTGTACCCCAGTGAGAGTCAGTGTGTGTGGAACGCGAACCCAAGTGAGAATCAGTGTGTGTGGAACTGTATCCCAGTGAGAGTCAGTGTGTGTGGAACTGTGCCCCAGTGAGAGTCACTGTGTGTGAGACCCGAATCCCAGTGAGAGTCAGTGTGTCTGGAACTGAACACCAGTGAGAGTCAATGTGAGTGAGACCCGTACCCCAGTGAGAGTCAGTGTATGTGGAACGCGAACGCCAGTGAGAGTCAGTGTGTGTGGAACTGTACTCCAGTAAGAGTCAGTGTGTGTGGAACTGTACCCCAGTGAGAGTCAGTGTGTGGAACTGTAACCCAGTGAGAGTCAGTGTGTGTGGAACTGTACCCCAGTGAGAGTCAGTGTGTGTGCAACTGTACCCCAGTGAGTGTCAGTGTTTGGAAGTGTACCCCAGTGAGAGTTAGTGTGTGGAACTGTAACCCAGTAAGTCTTTGCATGTAGAACTGTACCCCAGTGTGAGTCAGTGTGTATGGAACTGTACCCCAGTGAGAGTCAGTGTGTGTGGAACTGTACCCCAGTGAGAGTCAGTGTGTGTGGAACTGTACCTCAGTGAAAGTCATTGAGTGTAGAACTATACCCCAGTGAGAGTCAGTGTGTGGAACTGTACTCCAGTGAGTCAGGGCACGTAGAACTGTACCCCAGTGAGAGTCAGTGTGTGTGGAACTGTACCCCAGTGAGAGTCTGTGTGTGTGGAACTGTACCCCAGTGAGAGTCTGTGCATGTGGAACTGTACCACATGGAGAGTCAGTGTGTGTGGAACTGTACCCCAGTAGGAGTCGGTGTGTGTGGAACTGTACCCTAGTGAGAGTCGGTGTGTGTGGAACTGTACCCTAGTGAGAGTCGGTGTGTGTGTGGAACTGTACCCCAGTGAGAGTCAGTGTGTCTGGGACCCGTACCCCAGTGAGAGTCAATGTGTGTGGGACCCGTATCGCAGTTAGAGTCGGTGTGTGTGGGACCCGTACCCCAATGAGAGTCAGTGTGTGTGGAACTGTACCCCAGTGAGAGTCAGTGTGTGTGCACCTGTACCTCAGTGAGTGTCAGTGGGTGTGGAACCCGAACCCCAGTGAGAATCAGTGTGTGTGGAACTGTACCCCAGTGGGAGTCAGTGTTTGTGGAACTGTACACCAGTGAGAGTCAATGTGAGTGAGACCCGTACCACAGTGAGAGTCAGTGTGTGTGGAACCCGGACGCCAGTGAGAATCAGTGTGTGTGGAACTGTGCGTCATTGAGAGAGAGTGTGTTTGGTACTGTGCCCCAGTGAGAGTCAGTGTGTGTGGAACTGCGCCCCAGTGAGAGTCAGTGTGTGTGTATCTGTACCCCAATGAGAGTCAGAGTGTGTGGAACTGTACCCCAGTGAGAGTCAGTGTGTGTGGAACTGTAACCCAGTGAGAATCAGTGTGTGTGGAACTGTACCCCAGTGAGAGTCAGTGTGTGGAACTGTACCCCATTGAGAGTCAGTGTGTGGAACTGTACCCCAGTGAGTCAGTGCATGTAGAACTGTACCCCAGTGAGAGTAACTGTGTGTGGAACTGTACCCCAGTGAGAGTCAGTGTGTTTGTAACTGTAACCCAGTGAGAGTCAGTGTGTGTGGAACTGAACACCAGTGAGAGTCAATGTGAGTGAGACCCGTACCCCAGTGAGAGTCAGTGTATGTGGAACGCGAACGCCAGTGAGAGTCAGTGTGTGTGGAACTGTACCCCAGTAAGAGTCAGTGTGTGTGGAACTGTACCCCAGTGAGAGTCAGTGTGTGGAACTGTACCCCAGTGAGAGTCAGTGTGTGTGTAACTGTACCCCAGTGAGAGCCAGTGTGTGTGCAACTGTACCCCAGTGAGTGTCAGTGTTTGGAAGTGTACCCCAGTGAGAGTTAGTGTGTGGAACTGTAACCCAGTGAGTCGGTGCATGTAGAACTGTACCCCAGTGAGAGTTATTTGTATGGAACTGTACCGCAGTGAGAGTCAGTGTGTGTGGAACTGTACCCCAGTGAGAGTCAGTGTGATTGGAACTGTACCCAAGTGGGAGTCTCTGTGTTTGGAACTGTAACCCAGTGAGAGTCTGTGTGTGTGGAACTGTATCCCAGTGAGAGTCAGTGTGTGTGGAACTGTACCCCAGTGAGAGTCTGTGTGTGTCGAACTGTACCCCAGTGAGAGTCTGTGCATGTGGAACTGTACCATATGGAGAGTCAGTGTGTGTGCAACTGTACCCCAGTGAGAGTCAGTGTGTGTGGGACCCGTACCCCAGTAAGAGTCGGTGTGTGTGGAACTGTACCCTAGTGAGAGTCGGTGTGTGTGGAACTGTACCCTAGTGAGAGTCGGTGTGTGTGGAAGTGTACCCCAGTGAGAGTCAGTGTGTCTGGGACCCGTACCCCAGTGAGAGTCAATGTGTGTGGGACCCGTATCCCAGTTAGAGTCGGTGTGTGTGGGACCCGTACCCCAATGAGAGTCAGTGTGTGTGGACCTGTACCCCAGTGAGAGTCAGTGTGTGTGCAACTGTACCAGTGAGAGTCAGTGTGTGTGCACCTGTACCTCAGTGAGTGTCAATGGGTGTGGAACCCGAACCCCAGTGAGAATCAGTGTGTGTGGAACTGTACCCCAGTGAGAGTCAGTGTTTGTGGAACTGTACACCAGTGATAGTCAATGTGAGTGAGACCCGTACCACAGTGCGAGCCAGTGTGTGTGGAACCCAAACGCCAGTGAGAATCAGTGTGTGTGGAACTGTGCGTCATTGAGAGAGAGTGTGTTTGGAACTGTGCCCCAGTGAGAGTCAATGTGTGTGGAACTGTGCCCCAGTGAGAATCAGTGTGTGTGGAACTGTACTCCAGTAAGAGTCAGTGTGTGTGGAACTGTACCCCAGTGAGAGTCAGTGTGTGGAACTGTAACCCAGTGAGAGTCAGTGTGTGTGGAACTGTACCCCAGTGAGAGTCAGTGTGTGTGCAACTGTACCCCAGTGAGTGTCAGTGTTTGGAAGTGTACCCCAGTGAGAGTTAGTGTGTGGAACTGTAACCCAGTAAGTCTTTGCATGTAGAACTGTACCCCAGTGTGAGTCAGTGTGTATGGAACTGTACCCCAGTGAGAGTCAGTGTGTGTGGAACTGTACCCCAGTGAGTCAGTGCATGTAGAACTGTACCCCAGTGAGAGTATGTGTGTGTGGAACTGTACCCCAGTGAGAGTCAGTGTGTGTGGATCTGTACCCCAATGAAAGTCAGTGTGTGTGGAACTGCACACCAGTGAGAGTCAGTGTGTGTGGAACTGTACCCCAGTGAGAGTCAGTGTGTTTGTAACTGTAACCAAGTGAGAGTTAGTGTGTGTGGAACTGTACCCCAATGAGTGTCATTGTTTGTGGAACTGTACCCCAGTGAGAATCAGTGTGTGTGGAACTGTACCCCAGTGAGAGTCAGTTTGTGTGGAACCGTACCCCAGTTGTAGTCAGTGTGTGTGGAACTGTACCTCAGTGAAAGTCATTGAGTGTAGAATTATACCCCAGTGAGAGTCAGTGTGTGTGGAACTGTACCCCAGTGAGACTTAGTGTGTGTGCAACTGTACCCCAGTGAGAGTCAGTGTGTGGAACTGTACCTCAGTGAGAGTCAGTGAGTGGAACTGTACCCCAGTGAGTCAGTGCATGTAGAACTGTACCCCAGTAAGAGTCAGTGTGTGTGAAAATGTACCCCAGTGAGAGTCAGTGTGTGTGGAACTGTACCCCAGTGAAATTCTGTGCATGTGGAACTGTACCACATGGAGAGTCAGTGTGTGTGGATCTGTACCCCAGTGAGAGTCTGTGTGTGTGGAACTGTACCCCAGTGAGAATCTGTGTGTGTGGAACTGTACCCCAGTGAGAGTCTGTGTGTGTGGAACTGTACCCCAGTGAGAGTCTGTGCATGTGGAACTGTACCCCATGGTGAGTCAGTGTGTGTGGAACTGTACCCCAGTGAAAGTCAGTGTGTGTGGAACTGTACCCCAGTGAGAGTCAGTGTGTGTGGATCTGTACCCCAATGAAAGTCAGTGTGTGTGGAACTGTACCCCAGTGAGTGTCAGTGTGTGTGGACGGTACCCCAGTGGGAGTCAGTGTGTGTGGAACTGCACGCCAATAAGAGTCAGTGTGTGTGGATCTGTAACCCATTGAAAGTCAGTGTGTGTGGAACTGTCCCCCAGTGAGAGTCAGTGTGTGTGGACTGTACCCCAGTGGGAGTCAGTGTGTGTGGAACTGTACGCCAATAAGAGTCATTGGGTGTGGAACTGTACCCCAGTGAGAGTCAGTGTGTTTGTAACTGTAACCCAGTGAGAGTCAGTGTGTGTGGAACTGTACCCCAGTGAGAGTCAGTGTGTGTGAATCTGTACCCCAATGAGTGTCAGTGTGTTTGTAACTGTAACCCAGTGAGAGTCAGTGTGTGTGGAACTGTACCCCAGTCAGAGTCAGTGTGTGTGGAACTGCACCCCTGTGAGAGTCAGTGTGTGTGGAACTGTATCCCAGTGATGGTCAGTGTGTGTGGAACTGCGCCCCAGTGAGAGTCAGTGTGTGTGGAACTGTACCACAGTGGGAGTTAGTGTGTGTGGACCTGTACCCCAGTGAGAGTCGGTGTGCGTGGAACTGTACCCCAGTGAGAGTCATTGTGTGTGCAACTGTACCAGTGAGAGTCAGTGTGTGTGGACCTGTACCCCAGTGAGAGTCAGTGTGTTTGGAACCCGAACCCCAGTGAGAATCAGTGTGTGTGGAACTGTATCCCAGTGAGAGTCAGTGTGTGTGGAACTGTGCCCCAGTGAGAGTCACTGTGTGTGAGACCCGAATCCCAGTGAGAGTCAGTGTGTCTGGAACTGAACACCAGTGAGAGTCAATGTGAGTGAGACCCGTACCCCAGTGAGAGTCAGTGTATGTGGAACGCGAACGCCAGTGAGAGTCAGTGTGTGTGGAACTGTACCCCAGTAAGAGTCAGTGTGTGTGGAACTGTACCCCAGTGAGACTCAGTGTGTGGAACTGTACCCCAGTGAGAGTCAGTGTGTGTGGAACTGTACCCCAGTGAGAGTCAGTGTGTGTGCAACTGTACCCCAGTGATTGTCAGTGTTTGGAAGTGTACCCCAGTGAGAGTTAGTGTGTGAAACTGTAACCCAGTAAGTCTTTGCATGTAGAACTGTACCCCAGTGTGAGTCAGTGTGTATGGAACTGTACCCCAGTGAGAGTCAGTGTGTGTGGAACTGTACCCCAGTGAGAGTCAGTGTGTGTGGAACTGTACCTCATTGAAAGTCATTGAGTGTAGAACTATACCCCAGTGAGAGTCAGTGTGTGTGGGACTGTACCCCAGTGAGAGTTAGTGTGTGTGCAACTGTACCCCAGTGAGATTCAGTGTGTGGAACTGTACTCCAGTGAGTCAGGGCACGTAGAACTGTACCCCAGTGAGAGTCAGTGTGTGTGGAACTGTACCCCAGTGAGAGTCAGTGCATGTAGAACTGTACCCCAGTGAGAATCAGTGTATGTAGAACTGTACCCCAGTGAGTCAGTGCATGTAGAACTTACACCAGTGAGAGTCACTGTGTGTGGAAATTTACCCAAGTGAGTGTCAGTGTGTGTGGAACTGTACCCCAGTGAGAGGCAGTGTGTGGAACCTCTACCCCAGTGGGAGTCAGTGTGTGGAACTATACCCCAGTGAGAGTCAGTGTGTGGAACTCTACCCTAGTGAGAGTCAGTGCATGTAGAATTGTACCCCAGTGAGAGTCAGTGTATGTAGAACTCTACCCCAGTGAGTCAGTGTATGTAGAAATGTACCCCAGTGAGAGCCAGTGTGTGTGGAACTGTACACCAGTGAGAGTCAGTGTGTGTGGAAATGTACCCAAGTGAGTGTCAGTGTGTGTGGAACTGTACCCCAGTGAGAGTCAGTGGGCGGAACCTGTACCCCAGTGAGTGTCAGTGTGTGGAACCTGTACCCCAGTGTCAGTCAGTGCGTGTAGAACTGTACCCCAGTGAGAGTCAGTGTGTGGCAGACCCGTACCCCAGTGAGAGTCAGTGTGTGTGGAACTGTTCCCCAGTGAGAGTAAATGTGTGTAGAACTTCACCCCATTGACAGTCAGTGCGCGTAGAACTGTTCCCCAATGAGAGTCAGTGTGTGTGGAACTGTACCCCAGTGTGAGTCAGTGTGTGTGGAACTGAACCTCAGAGAAAGTCATTGAGTGTAGAACTATACCCCAGTGAGAGTCAGTGTGTGTGGAACTGTACCCTAGTGACAGTTAGTGTGCGTGAAACTGTACCCCAGTGATGGTCAGTGTGTAGAACTGTACCCCAGTGAGAGTCAGTGTGTGGTACTGTACCCCAGTGAGTCAGTGCATGTAGAACTGTACCCCAGTGAGAGTCAGTGTGTGTGGAACTGTACCCCAGTGAGAGTCAGAGTGTGTCGAACTGTACCCCAGTGGGAGTCAGTGTGTGTGGAACTGTACCCCAGTGCTAGTCAGTGTGTGTGGAAATTTAACCAAGTGAGTGTCAGTGTGTGTGGAACTGTACCCCAGTGAGAGTCAGTGTGTGGAACCTGTACACCAGTGAGTGTCAATGTGTGGAACCTGTACCCCAGTGAGAGTCTGTTTGTGGAACTGTACCCCAGTGAGAGCCAGTGTGTGGAACAGTCCCCTAGTGAGAGTCAGTGCATGTAGAACTGTACCCCAGTGAGAGTTAGTGTATGTAGATCTGTACCCCAGTGAGTCAGTACATGTAGGACTGTACCCCAGTGAGTGTCAGTGTGTGTGGAACTGTACCCCAGTGAGTCAGTGTGTGTGGAAATGTACCCAAGTGAGTGTCAGTGTGTGTGGAACTGTTCCCCAGTGAGAGTCAGTGTGTGGAACCTGTACCCCAGTGAGTGTCAGTGTGTGGAACCTGTACCCCAGTGATAGTCAGTGCGTGTAGAACTGTGCCCCAGTGAGAGTCAGTGTGTGTGGAACTGTACCCTTGCGAGAGTCAGTGTGTGGAACCTGTACACCAGTGAGAGTCAGTGCGTGTAGAACTGTACCCCAGTGAGAGTCAGTGTGTGGGGGACCCGTACCCCAGTGAGAGTCAGTGTGTATGGAACTCTACCCCAGAGAGAGTCAGTGTGTGTGGAACTGTACCCCAGTGAGAGTCAGTGTGTTTTGAAATGTACCGCAGAGAGAGTCAGGGCGTGTAGAACTTCACCCCAGTAAGAGTCAGTGTGTGGCGGACCCGTACCCCAGTGAGAGTCAGTGTGTGTGGAACTGTACCCCAGTGAGAGTCAGTGTGTGGAACCTGTACCCCAGTGATTGTGGAACTGTGCACAAGTGAGAGTCAGTGTGAGTGGAACTGTACCCCAGTGAGAGTCAGTGTGTGTGGAACTGTAACCCAGTGAGAATCAGTGTGTGTGGAACTGTACCCTAGTGAGAGTCAGTGTGTGGAACTGTACCCCAGTGAGAGTCAGTGTGTGGAACTGTACCCCAGTGAGTCAGTGCATGTAGAACTGTACCCCAGTGAGAGTCAGTGTGTGTGGAACCGTACCCCAGTTGTAGTCAGTGTGTGTGGAACTATACCTCAGTGAAAGTCATTGAGTGTAGAACTGTACCCCAGTGAGAGTCAGCGTGTGTGGAACTGTAACCCAGTGAGAGTCAGTTTGTGTGGAACCGTACCCCAGTTGTAGTCAGTGTGTGTGGAACTGTACCTCTGTGAAAGTCATTGAGTGTAGAATTATGCCCCATTGAGAGTCAGTGTGTGTGGAACTGTACCCCAGTGAGAGTTAGTGTGTGTGCAACTGTACCCCAGTGAGAGTCAGTGTGTGGAACTGTACCTCAGTGAGAGTCAGTGAGTGGAACTGTACCCCAGTGAGTCAGTGCATGTAGAACTGTACCCCAGTAAGAGTCAGTGTGTGTGAAACTGTACCCCAGTGAGAGTCAGTGTGTGTGGAACTGTACCCCAGTGAAATTCTGTGCATGTGGAACTGTACCACATGGAGAGTCAGTGTGTGTGGATCTGTACCCCAGTGAGAGTCTGCGTGTGTGGAACTGTACCCCAGTGAGAGTCTGTGTGTGTGGAACTGTACCCCAGTGAGAGTCTGTGTGTGTGGAACTGTTCCCCAGTGAGAGTCTGTGCATGTGGAACTGTACCCCATGGTGAGTCAGTGTGTGTGGAACTGTACCCCAGTAAAAGTCAGTGTGTGTGGAACTGTACCCCAGTGAGAGTCAGTGTGTGTGGATCTGTACCCCAATGAAAGTCAGTGTGTGTGGAACTGTACCCCAGTGAGTGTCAGTGTGTGTGGACTGTACCCCAGTGGGAGTCAGTGTGTGTGGAACTGCACGCCAATAAGAGTCAGTGTGTGTGGATCTGTAACCCATTGAAAGTCAGTGTGTGTGGAACTGTCCCCCAGTGAGAGTCAGTGTGTGTGGACTGTACCCCAGTGGGAGTCAGTGTGTGTGGAACTGTACGCCAATATGAGTCATTGGGTGTGGAACTGTACCCCAGTGAGAGTCAGTGTGTTTGTAACTGTAACCCAGTGAGAGTCAGTGTGTGTGGAACTGTACCCCAGTGAGAGTCAGTGTGTGTGAATATGTACCCCAATGAGTGTCAGTGTGTTTGTAACTGTAACCCAGTGAGAGTCAGTGTGTGTGGAACTGTACCCCAGTCAGAGTCAGTGTGTGTGGAACTGCACCCCTGTGAGAGTCAGTGTGTGTGGAACTGTATCCCAGTGATGGTCAGTGTGTGTGGAACTGCGCCCCAGTGAGAGTCAGTGTGTGTGGAACTGTACCACAGTGGGAGTTAGTGTGTGTGGACCTGTACCCCAGTGAGAGTCGGTGTGCGTGGAACTGTACCCCAGTGAGAGTCATTGTGTGTGCAACTGTACCAGTGAGAGTCAGTGTGTGTGGACATGTACCCCAGTGAGAGTCAGTGTGTTTGGAACCCGAACCCCAGTGAGAATCAGTGTGTGTGGAACTGTATCCCAGTGAGAGTCAGTGTGTGTGGAACTGTGCCCCAGTGAGAGTCACTGTGTGTGAGACCCGAATCCCAGTGAGAGTCAGTGTGTGTGGAACTGAACACCAGTGAGAGTCAGTGTGTGTGCAACTGTACCCCAGTGAGTGTCAGTGTTTGGAAGTGTACCCCAGTGAGAGTTAGTGTGTGAAACTGTAACCCAGTAAGACTTTGCATGTAGAACTGTACCCCAGTGTGAGTCAGTGTGTATGGAACTGTACCCCAGTGAGAGTCAGTGTGTGTGGAACTGTACCCCAGTGAGAGTCAGTGTGTGTGGAACTGTACCTCAGTGAAAGTCATTGAGTGTAGAACTATACACCAGTGAGAGTCAGTGTGTGTGGGACTGTACCCCAGTGAGAGTTAGTGTGTGTGCAACTGTACCCCAGTGAGATTCAGTGTGTGGAACTGTACCTCAGTGAGAGTCAGTGTGTGGAACTGTACTCCAGTGAGTCAGGGCACGTAGAACTGTACCCCAGTGAGAGTCAGTGTGTGTGGAACTGTACCCCAGTGAGAGTCAGTGCATGTAGAACTGTACCCCAGTGAGAGTCAGTGTATGTAGAACTGTACCCCAGTGAGTCAGTGCATGTAGAACTTACACCAGTGAGAGTCACTGTGTGTGGAAATTTACCCAAGTGAGTGTCAGTGTGTGTGGAACTGTACCCCAGTGAGAGTCAGTGTGTGGAACCTCTACCCCAGTGGGAGTCAGTGTGTGGAACTATACCCCAGTGAGAGTCAGTGTGTGGAACTCTACCCTAGTGAGAGTCAGTGCATGTAGAATTGTACCCCAGTGAGAGTCAGTGTATGTAGAACTCTACCCCAGTGAGTCAGTGTATGTAGAAATGTACCCCAGTGAGAGTCAGTGTGTGTGGAACTGTACACCAGTGAGAGTCAGTGTGTGTGGAAATGTACCCAAGTGAGTGTCAGTGTGTGTGGAACTGTACCCCAGTGAGAGTCAGTGGGCGGAACCTGTACCCCAGTGAGTGTCAGTGTGTGGAACCTGTACCCCAGTGTCAGTCAGTGCGTGTAGAACTGTACCCCAGTGAGAGTCAGTGTGTGGCAGACCCGTACCCCAGTGAGAGTCAGTGTGTGTGGAACTGTACCCCAGTGAGAGTAAATGTGTGTAGAACTTCACCCCATTGACAGTCAGTGCGCGTAGAACTGTACCCCAGTGAGAGTCAGTGTGTGTGGAACTGTACCCCAGTGAGAGGCAGTGTGCGTGGAACTGTACCTCAGAGAAAGTCATTGAATGTAGAACTATACCCCAGTGAGAGTCAGTGTGTGTGGAACTGTACCCTAGTGACAGTTAGTATGCGTGAAACTGTACCCCAGTGATGGTCAGTGTGTAGAACTGTACCCCAGTGAGAGTCAGTGTGTGGTACTATACCCCAGTGAGTCAGTGCATGTAGAACTGTACCCCAGTTGGAGTCAGTGTGTGTGGAACTGTACCCCAGTGAGAGTCAGAGTGTGTCGAACTGTACCCCAGTGGGAGTCAGTGTGTGTGGAACTGTACCCCAGTGCTAGTCAGTGTGTGTGGAAATTTAACCAAGTGAGTGTCAGTGTGTGTGGAACTGTACCCCAGTGAGAGTCAGTGTGTGGAACCTGTACACCAGTGAGTGTCAATGTGTGGAACCTGTACCCCAGTGAGAGTCTGTTTGTGGAACTGTACCCCAGTGAGAGCCAGTGTGTGGAACAGTCCCCTAGTGAGAGTCAGTGCATGTAGAACTGTACCCCAGTGAGAGTCAGTGTATGTAGATCTGTACCCCTGTGAGTCAGTGCATGTAGGACTGTACCCCAGTGAGAGTCAGTGTGTGTGGAACTGTACCCCAGTGAGTCAGTGTGTGTGGAAATGTACCCAAGTGAGTGTCAGTGTGTGTGGAACTGTTCCCCAGTGAGAGTCAGTGTTTGGAACCTGTACCCCAGTGAGTGTCAGTGTGTGGAACCTGTACCCCAGTGATAGTCAGTGCGAGTAGAACTGTGCCCCAGTGAGAGTCAGTGTGTGTGGAACTGTACCCTTGCGAGAGTCAGTGTGTGGAACCTGTACACCAGTGAGAGTCAGTGCGTGTAGAACTGTACCCCAGTGAGAGTCAGTGTGTGGGGGACCCGTACCCCAGTGAGAGTCAGTGTGTGTGGAACTCTACCCCAGAGAGAGTCAGTGTGTGTGGAACTGCACCCCAGTGAGAGTCAGTGTGTTTTGAAATGTACCGCAGAGAGAGTCAGGGCGTGTAGAACTTCACCCCAGTAAGAGTCAGTGTGTTGCGGACCCGTACCCCAGTGAGAGTCAGTGTGTGTGGAACTGTACCCCAGTGAGAGTCAGTGTGTGGAACCTGTACCCCAGTGATTGTGGAACTGTGCACAAGTGAGAGTCAGTGTGAGTGGAACTGTACCCCAGTGAGAGTCAGTGTGTGCGGACCTGTACCCCAGTGAGAGTCAGTGTGTGTGGAACTGTAACCCAGTGAGAATCAGTGTGTGTGGAACTGTACCCTAGTGAGAGTCAGTGTGTGGAACTGTACCCCAGTGAGAGTCAGTGTGTGGAACTGTACCCCAGTGAGTCAGTGCATGTAGAACTGTACCCCAGTGAGAGTCTGTGTGTGTGGAACTGTAACCCGTGAGAGTCAGTGTGTGTGGAACTGTACCCCAGTAGGAGTCAGTGTGTGTGGAACTGTACGCCAATGAGAGTCAGTGTGTGTGGAACTGTACTCCAGTGAGAGTCAGTGTGTTTGTAACTGTAACCCAGTGAGAGTCAGTGTGTGTGGAACTGTACCCCAATGAGTGTCAGTGTGTGTGGAACTGTACCCCAGTGAGAGTCAGTGTGTGTGGAACCCATACCGCAGTCAGAGTCAGTGTGTGTGGAACTGTACCCCAGTGAGAGTCAGTGTGTGTGGAACTGTATCCCAGTGAGTGTCAGTGTGTGTGGAACTGCGCCCCTGTGAGAGTCAATGTGTGTGGAACTGTACCCCTGTGGGAGTTAGTGTGTGTGGACCTGTACCCCAGTGAGAGTCGGTGTGCGTGGAACTGTACCCCAGTGAGATTCAGTGTGTGTGCAACTGTACCAGTGAGAGTCAGTGTGTGTGGACCTGTACCCCAGTGAGAGTCAGTGTGTGTGGAACCCGAACCCCAGTGAGAATCAATGTGTGTGGAACTGTATCCCAGTGAGAGTCAGTGTGTGTGGAACTGTGCCCCAGTGAGAGTCACTGTGATTGAGTCCCGAATCCCAGTGAGAGTCAGTGTGTCTGGAACTGAACACCAGTGAGAGTCAATGTGAGTGAGACCCGTACCCCAGTGAGAGTCAGTGTATGTGGAACGCGAACGCCAGTGAGAGTCAGTGTGTGTGGAACTGTACCCCAGTGAGAGTCAGTGTGTGGAACTATACCCCAGTGAGAGTCAGTGTGTGTGGAACTGTCCCCCAGTGAGAGTCAGTGTGTGGAACTGCACCCCAGTCAGAGTCAGTGCGTTTAGAACTGTACCTCAGTGAAAGTCATTGAGTGTAGAACTATACCCCAGTGAGAGTCAGTGGGTAGAACTATACCCCAGTGAGAGTCAGTGTGTGTGGAACTGTACCCCAGTGAGAGTCAGTGTGTGTGGAACTGTACCCCAGTGAGAGTCAGTGTGTGTGGAAATGTACCCCAGTGAGAGTCAGTGTGTGTGGAACTGTACCCCAGTGAGAGTCAGTGTGTGTGGAACTGTACCTCAGTGAAAGTCATTGAGTGTAGAACTGTACCCCAGTGAGAGTCAGTGTGTGTGGAACTGTACCCTAGTGACAGTTAGTGTGCGTGAAACTGTACCCCAGTGATGGTCAGTGTGTAGAACTGTACCCCAGTGAGAGTCAGTGTGTGGTACTGTACCCCAGTGAGTCAGTGCATGTAGAACTGTACCCCAGTGAGAGTCAGTGTGTGTGGAACTGTACCCCAGTGAGAGTCAGAGTGTGTCGAACTGTACCCCAGTGGGAGTCAGTGTGTGTGGAACTGTACCCCAGTGCTAGTCAGTGTGTGTGGAAATTTAACCAAGTGAGTGTCAGTGTGTGTGGAACTGTACCCCAGTGAGAGTCAGTGTGTGGAACCTGTACACCAGTGAGTGTCAATGTGTGGAACCTGTATCCCAGTGAGAGTCTGTTTGTGGAACTGTACCCCAGTGAGAGCCAGTGTGTGGAACCGTCCCCTAGTGAGAGTCAGTGCATGTAGAACTGTACCCCAGTGAGAGTCAGTGTATGTAGATCTGTACCCCAGTGAGTCAGTGCATGTAGGACTGTACCCCAGTGAGTGTCAGTGTGTGTGGAACTGTACCCCAGTGAGTCAGTGTGTGTGGAAATGTACCCAAGTGAGTGTCAGTGTGTGTGGAACTGTTCCCCAGTGAGAGTCAGTGTGTGGAACCTGTACCCCAGTGAGTGTCAGTGTGTGGAACCTGTACCCCAGTGATAGTCAGTGCGTGTAGAACTGTGCCCCAGTGAGAGTCAGTGTGTGTGGAACTGTACCCTTGCGAGAGTCAGTGTGTGGAACCTGTACACCAATGAGAGTCAGTGCGTGTAGAACTGTACCCCAGTGAGAGTCAGTGTGTGGGGGACCCGTACCCCAGTGAGAGTCAGTGTGTGTGGAACTCTACCCCAGAGAGAGTCAGTGTGTGTGGAACTGTACCCCAGTGAGAGTCAGTGTGTGGAACCTGTACCCCAGTGATTGTGGAACTGTGCACAAGTGAGAGTCAGTGTGAGTGGAACTGTACCCCAGTGAGAGTCAGTGTGTGCGGACCTGTACCCCAGTGAGAGTCAGTGTGTGTGGAACTGTAACCCAGTGAGAATCAGTGTGTGTGGAACTGTACCCTAGTGAGAGTCAGTGTGTGGAACTGTACCCCAGTGAGAGTCAGTGTGTGGAACTGTACCCCAGTGAGTCAGTGCATGTAGAACTGTACCCCAATGAGAGTCAGTGTGTGTGGAACTGTAACCCAGTGAGAGTCAGTGTGTGTGGAACTGTACCCCAGTAGGAGTCAGTGTGTGTGGAACTGTACGCCAATGAGAGTCAGTGTGTGTGGAACTGTACTCCAGTGAGAGTCAGTGTGTTTGTAACTGTAACCCAGTGAGAGTCAGTGTGTGTGGAACTGTACCCCAATGAGTGTCAGTGTGTGTGGAACTGTACCCCAGTGAGAGTCAGTGTGTGTGGAACCCATACCGCAGTCAGAGTCAGTGTGTGTGGAACTGTACCCCAGTGAGAGTCAGTGTGTGTGGAAATGTACCCCAGTGAGAGTCAGTGTGTGTGGAACTGTACCCCAGTGAGAGTCAGTGTGTGTGGAACTGTACCTCAGTGAAAGTCATTGAGTGTAGAACTGTACCCCAGTGAGAGTCAGTGTGTGTGGAACTGTACCCTAGTGAGAGTTAGTGTGTGAGCAACTGTACCCCAGTGAGAGTCAGTGTGTGGAAGTGTACCCCAGTGAGAGTTAGAGTGTGGAACTGTACACCAGTGAGTCAATGCATGTAGAACGGTACCCCACTGAGAGTCAGCGTGTGTGGAACTGTAACCCAGTGAGAGTCAGTGTGTGTGGAACCGTACCCCAGTTGTAGTCAGTGTGTGTGGAACTGTACCTCAGTGAAAGTCATTGAGTGTAGAATTATACCCCAGTGAGAGTCAGTGTGTGTGCAACTGTACCCCAGTGAGAGTCAGTCTGTGGAACTGTACCTCAGTGAGAGTCAGTGAGTGGAACTGTACCCCAGTGAGTCAGTGCATGTAGAACTGTACCCCAGTAAGAGTCAGTGTGTGTGAAACTGTACCCCAGTGAGAGTCAGTGTGTGTGGAACTGTACCACAGTGAAATTCTGTGCATGTGGAACTGTACCACATGGAGAGTCAGTGTGTGTGGATCTGTACCCCAGTGAGAGTCTGTGTGTGTGGAACTGTACCCCAGTGAGAGTCTGTGTGTGTGGAACTGTACCCCAGTGAGAGTCTGTGTGTGTGGAACTGTATCCCAGTGAGAGTCTGTGCATGTGGAACTGTACCCCATGGTGAGTCAGTGTGTGTGGAACTGTTACCCCAGTGAAAGTCAGTGTGGGTGGAACTGTACCCCAGTGAGAGTCAGTGAGTGTGGGACCCGTACCCCAGTAATAGTCGGTGTGAGTGGAACTGTACCCTAGTGAGAGTCGGTGTGTGTGGAACTGTACCGTAGTGAGAGTCGGTGTGTGTGGAAATGTACCCCAGTGAGAGTCAGTGTGTGTGGATCTGTACCCCAGTGAGAGTCAGTGTGTCTGGGACCCGTACCCCAGTGAGAGTCAGTGTGTGTGTGACCCGTATCCCAGTGAGTGTCGGTGTGTGTGGGACACGTACCCCAATGAGAGTCAGTGTGTGTGGAACTGTACCCCAGTGAAAGTCAGTGTGTGTGGAACTGTAACCCAGTGAGAGTCAGTGTGTGTGCATCTGTACCCCAATGAGAGTCAGTGTGTGTGGAATTGTACCCCAGTGAGAGTCAGTGTGTGTGGAACTGTACCCCAGTGAGAGTCAGTGTGCTTGGAACCCATACCCCAGTGAGAGTCAGTGTGTGTGGAACTGTATCCCAGTGAGAGTCAGTGGGTGTGCAACTGCACCAGTGAGAGTCAGTGTGTGTGCACATGTACCCCAGTGAGAGTCAGTGGGTGTGGAACCCGAACCCCAGTGATAAACAGTGTGTGTGGATCTGTACCCCAGTGAGAGTCAGTGTGTGTGGAACCCGGACGCCAGTGAGAATTAGTGTGTGTGGAACTGTGCGTCATTGAGAGAGAGTATGTTTGGAACTGTGCCCCAGTGAGAGACAGTGTGTGTGGAACTGTGCCCCAGTGAGAGTCAGTGTGTGTGGATCTGTACCCCAATGAGAGTCAGAGTGTGTGGAACTGTACCCCAGTGAGAGTCAGTGTGTTTGGAACTGTAACCCAGTGAGAATCAGTGTGTGTGGAACTGTACCCCAGTGAGAGTCAGTGTGTGTGGATCTGTACCCCAATGAAAGTCAGTGTGTGTGGAACTGTACCCCAGTGAGTGTCAGTGTGTGTGGACTCTACCCCAGTGAGAGTCAGTGTGTGTGGAACTGTACGCCAATATGTGTCAGTGTGTGGGGATCTGTAACCCATTGAAAGTCAGTGTGTGTGGAACTGTCCCCCAGTGAGAGTCAGTGTGTGTGGACTGTACCCCAGTGGGAGTCAGTGTGTGTGGAACTGTACGCCAATAAGAGTCAGTGGGTGTGGAACTGTACCCCAGTGAGAGTCAGTGTGTTTGTAACAGTAACCCAGTGAGAGTCAGTGTGTGTGGAACTGTACCCCAGTGAGAGTCAGTGTGTGTGAATCTGTACCCCAATGAGTGTCAGTGTGTGTGGAACTGTACCCCAGTGAGAGTCAGTGTGTGTGGAACCCATACCCCAGTCAGAGTCAGTGTGTGTGGAACTGCACCCCAGTGAGAGTCAGTGTGTGTGGAACTGTATCCCAGTGAGGGTCAGTGTGTGTGGAACTGCGCCCCAGTGAGAGTCAGTGTGTGTGGAACTGTACCTCAGTGGGAGTTAGTGTGTGTGGACCTCTACCCCAGTGAGAGTCGGTGTGCGTGGAAGTGTACCCCAGTGAGAGTCATTGTGTGTGCAACTGTACCAGTGAGAGTCAGTGTGTGTGGACCTGTACCCCAGTGAGAGTCAGTGTGTGTGGAACCCGAACCCCAGTGAGAATCAGTGTGTGTGGAACTGTATCCCAGTGAGAGTCAGTGTGTGTGGAACTGTGCCCCAGTGAGAGTCACTGTGTGTGAGACCCGAATCCCAGTGAGAGTCAGTGTGTCTGGAACTGAACACCAGTGAGAGTAAATGTGAGTGAGACCCGTACCCCAGTGAGAGTCAGTGTATGTGGAACGCGACCGCCAGTGAGAGTCAGTGTGTGTGGAACTGTACCCCAGTAAGAGTCAGTGTGTGTGGAACTGTACCCCAGTGAGAGTCAGTGTATGGAACTGTACCCCAGTGAGAGTCAGTGTGTGTGGAACTGTACCCCAGTGAGAATTAGTGTGTGGAACTGTAACCCAGTAAGTCTTTGCATGTAGAACTGTACCCCAGTGTGAGTCAGTGTGTATGGAACTGTACCCCAGTGAGAGTCAGTGTGTGTGGAACTGTACCCCAGTTGGAGTCAGTGTGTGTGGAACTGTACCTCAGTGAAAGTCATTGAGTGTAGAACTATACCCCAGTGAGAGTCAGTGTGTGTGGCACTGTACCCCAGTGAGAGTTAGTGTGTGTGCAACTGTACCCCAGTGAGAGTCAGTGTGTGGAACTGTACCTCAGTGAGAGTCAGTGTGTGGAACTGTACCCCAGTGAGTCAGTGCATGTAGAACTGTACCCCAGTGAGAGTCAGTGTGTGTGGAACTGTACCCCAGTGAGAGTCAGTGCATGTAGAACTGTACCCCAGTGAGAGTCAGTGTATGTAGAACTGTACCCCAGTGAGTCAGTGCATGTAGAACTGTACACCAGTGAGAGTCACTGTGTGTGGAAATTTACCCAAGTGAGTGTCAATGTGTGTGGAACTGTACCCCAGTGAGAGTCAGTGTGTGGAACCTGTACCCCAGTGGGAGTCAGTGTGTGGAACTATACCCCAGTGAGAGTCAGTGTGTGGAACTCTACCCTAGTGAGAGTCAGTGCATGTAGAACTGTACCCCAGTGAGAGTCAGTGTATGTAGAACTCTACCCCAGTGAGTCAATGTATGTAGAACTGTACCCCAGTGAGAGTCAGTGTGTGTGGAACTGTACACCAGTGAGAGTCAGTGTGTGTGGAAATGTACCCAAGTGAGTGTCAGTGTGTGTGGAACTGTACCCCAGTGAGAGTCAGTGGACGGAACCTGTACCCCAGTGAGTGTCAGTGTGTGGAACCTGTACCCTAGTGACAGTCAGTGCGTGTAGAACTGTACCCCAGTGAGAGTCAGTGTGTGGCGGACCCGTACCCCAGTGAGAGACAGTGTGTGAGGAACTGTACCCCAGTGAGAGTAAATGTGTGTAGAACTTCACCCCATTGACAGTCAGTGCACGTAGAACTGTACCCCAGTGAGAGTCAGTGTGTGTGGAACTGTACCCCAGTGAGAGGCAGTGTGCGTGGAACTGTACCTCAGAGAAAGTCATTGAGTGTAGAACTATACCCCAGTGAGAGTCAGTGTGTGTGGAACTGTACCCTAGTGACAGTTAGTGTGCGTGAAACTGTACCCCAGTGAGGGTCGGTGTGTAGAACTGTACCCCAGTGAGAGTCAGTGTGTGGTACTGTACCCCAGTGAGTCAGTGCATGTAGAACTGTACCCCAGTGAGAGTCAGTGTGTGTGGAACTGTACCCCAGTGAGAGTCAGAGTGTGTCGAACTGTACCCCAGTGGGAGTCAGTGTGTGTGGAACTGTACCCCAGTGCTAGTCAGTGTGTGTGGAAATTTAACCAAGTGAGTGTCAGTGTGTGTGGAACTGTACCCCAGTGAGAGTCAGTGTGTGGATCCTGTACACCAGTGGGTGTCAGTGTGTGGAACCTGTACCCCAGTGAGAGTCTGTTTGTGGAACTGTACCCCAGTGAGAGCCAGTGTGTGGAACAGTCCCCTAGTGAGAGTCAATGCATGTAGAACTGTACCCCAGTGAGAGTCAGTGTATGTAGATCTGTACCCCAGTGAGTCAGTGCATGTAGGACTGTACCCCAGTGAGTGTCAGTGTGTGTGGAACTGTACCCCAATGAGTCAGTGTGTGTGGAAATGTACCCAAGTGAGTGTCAGTGTGTGTGGAACTGTACCCCAGTGAGAGTCAGTGTGTGGAACCTGTACCCCAGTGAGTGTCAGTGTGTAGAACCTGTACCCCAGTGATAGTCAGTGCGTGTAGAACTGTGCCCCAGTGAGAGTCAGTGTGTGTGGAACTGTACCCCTGCGAGAGTCAGTGTGTGGAACCTGTACACCAGTGAGAGTCAGTGCGTGTAGAACTGTACCCCAGTGAGAGTCAGTGTGTGGGGGACCCGTACCCAAGTGAGAGTCAGTGTGTGTGGAACTGTACCCCTGTGAGAGTTAGTGTGTGTGGAACTGTACCCCAGTGAGAGTCAGTGTGTTTTGAAATGTACCGCAGTGAGAGTCAGGGCGTGAAGAACTTCACCCCAGTGAGAGTCAGTGTGTGGCGGACCCGTACCCCAGTGAGAGTCAGTGTGTGTGGAACTGTACCCCAGTGAGAGTCAGTGTGTGGAACCTGTACCCCAGTGAGTGTGGAACTGTGCCCCAGTGAGAGTCAGTGTGAGTGGAACTGTACCCCAGTGAGAGTCAGTGTGTGAGGAACCGTACCCCAGTGAGAGTAAGTGTGAGTGGAACTGTACCCTAGTGACAGTTAGTGTGTGAGCAACTGTACCCCAGTAAGTGTCAGTGTGTGGAAGTGTACCTCAGTGAGAGTTAGTGTGTGGAACTGTACCCCAGTGAGTCAGTGCATGTAGAACTGTACCCCAGTGAGAGTCAGCGTGTGTGGAACTGTACCACAGTGAGCGTCAGTGTGTGTGGAACCGTACCCCAGTTGGAGTCAGTGTGTGTGGAACTGTACCTCTTTGAAAGTCATTGAGTGTAGAACTATACCCCAGCGAGAGTCAGTGTGTTTGGAACTGTGCCCCAGTGAGAGTCAGTGTGTGTGGAACTGTGCCCCAGTGAGAGTCAGTGTGTGTGGATCTGTACCCCAATGAGAGTCAGAGTGTGTGGAACTGTATCCCAGTGAGAGTCGGTGTGTGTGGAACTGTAACCCAGTGAGAGTCAGTGTGTGTGGAACTGTACCCCAGTGAAAGTCAGTGTGTGGAACTGTACCCCAGTGAGAGTCAGTGTGTGGAACAGTACCCCAGTCAGAGTCAGTGCGTTTAGAACTGTACCTCAGTGAAAGTCATTGAATGTAGAACTATACCCCAGTGAGAGTCAGTGGGTAGAACTTTACCCCAGCGAGAGTCAGTGTGTGAGGAACTGTACCCCAGTGAGAGTCAGTGAGTGTGGAACAGTACCCCAGTGAGTGTCAGTGTGTGTGGAACTGTACCCCAGTGAAAGTCAGTGTGAGTGGAACTGTACCCCAGTGAGAGTCAGTGTGTGTGGAATTGTACCTCAGTGAAAGTCATTGAGTGTAGAACTATACCCCACTGAGAGTCAGTGGGTGTGGAACTGTACACTAGTGACTGTTAGTTTGTGAGCAACTGTACCCCAGTGAGTGTCAGTGTGTGGAAGTGTACCCCAGTGAGAGTCAGTGTGTGTGGAACTGTACCCTAGTGACAGTTAGTGTGTGAGCAACTGTACCCCAGTGAGTGTCAGTGTGTGGAAGTGTACCCCAGTGAGAGTCAGCGTGTGTAAAACTGTGCCCCAGTGAGAGTCAGTGTGTGTGGAACCGTACCCCGGTGAGATTCTGTGCATGTGGAACTGTACCGCAGTGAGAGTCTGTGCATGTGGAACTGTACCACATGGAGAGACAGTGTGTGTGGAACTGTACCCCAGTGAGAGTCAGTGTGTGTGGGACCCGTACCCCAGTAAGAGTCGGTGTGTGTGGAACTTTACCCAAGTGAGAGTCTCTGTGTGTGGAAATGTAACCCAGTGAGAGTCTGTGTGTGTGGAACTGTATCCCAGTGAGAGTCAGTGTGTGTGGAACTGTACCCCAGTGAGAGTCTGTGTGTGTGGAACTGTACCCCAGTGAGAGTCTGTGCATGTGGAACTGTACCACATGGAGAGACAGTGTGTGTGGAACTGTACCCCAGTGAGAGTCAGTGTGTGTGGGACCCGTACCCCAGTAAGAGTCGGTGTGTGTGGAACTGTACCCTAGTGAGAGTCGGTGTGTGTGGAACTGTACCCTAGTGTGAGTCGGTGTGTGTGGAACTGTACCCCAGTGAGAGTCAGTGTGTCTGGGACCCGTACCCCAGTGAGAGTCAGTGTGTGTGGAACTGTACCCCAGTGAGAGTCAGTGTGTGTGGAACTGTACACCAGTGAGAGTCATTGTGAGTGAGACCCATACCCCAGTGAGAGTCAGTGTGTGTGGAACCCGGACGCCAGTGAGATTCAGTGTGTGTGGAACTGTGCGTCATTGAGAGAGAGTGTGTTTGGAACTGTGCCCCAGTGAGAGTCAGTGTGTGTGGAACTGTGCCCCAGTGAGAGTCAGTGTGTGTGGATCTGTACCCCAATGAGAGTCAGAGTGTGTGGAACTGTACCCCAGTGAAAGTCAGTGTGTGTGGAACTGTATCCCAGTGAGTGTCAGTGTGTGTGGAACTGCGCCCCAGTGAGAGTCAGTGAGTGTGGAACTGTACCCCAGTGGGAGTTAGTGTGTGTGGACCTGTACCCCAGTGAGAGTCGGTGTGCGTGGAACTGTACCCCAGTGAGAGTAAGTGTGTGTGCGACTGTACCAGTGAGAGTCAGTGTGTGTGGACCTGTACCCCAGCGAGAGTCAATGTGTCTGGAACGCGAACCCCAGTGAGAATCAGTGTGTGTGGAACAGTATCCCAGTGAGAGTCAGTGCATGTGGAACTGTGCCCCAGTTAGAGTCACTGTGTGTGAGACCCGAATCCCAGTGATAGTCAGTGTGTCTGGAACTGAACACCAGTGAGATTCAATGTGAGTGAGACCCGTACCCCAGTGAGAGTCAGTGTATGTGGAACGCGAACGCCAGTGAGAGTCAGTGTGTGTGGAACTGTACCCCAGTAAGAGTCAGTGTGTGTGGAACTGTACCCCAGTGAGAGTCAGTGTGTGGAACTGTACACCATTGAGAGTCATTGTGAATGAGACCCGTACCCCAGTGAGAGTCAGTGTGTGTGGACCCCGGACGCCAGTGAGAATCAGTGTGTGTGGAACTGTGCGTCATTGAGAGAGAGTGTGTTTGGAACTGTGCCCCAGTGAGAGTCAGTGTGTGTGGAACAGTGCCCCAGTGAGAGTCAGTGTGTGTGGAATTGTACCCCAATGAGAGTCAGAGTGTGTGGAACTGTACCCCAGTGAGAGTCAGTGTGTGTGGAACTGTAACCCAGTGAGAATCTGTGTGTGTGGAACTGTACCCCAGTGAGAGTCAGTGTGTGTAACTGTACCCCAGTGAGAGTCAGTGTGTGGAACTGTACCCCAGTGAGTCAGTGCATGTAGAACTGTACCCCAGTGAGAGTCTGTGTGTGTGGAACTGTACCCCAGTGAGAGTCAGTGTGTGTGGATCTGTACCCCAATGAAAGTCAGTGTGTGTGGAACTGTGCCCCAGTGAGAGTCAGTGTGTGTGGAACTGTACCCCAGTGGGAGTCAGTGTGTGTGGAAATGTACCCCAGTGAGAGTCAGTGTGTGTGGAACTGTACCCCAATGAGAGTCAGTGTGTTTGGAAATGTAACCCAGTGAGAGTCAGTGTGTGTGGAACTGTAACCCAGTGAGAGTCAGCGTGTGTGTATCTGTACCCCAATGAGTGTCAGTGTGTGTGGAACTGTACCCCAGTGAAAGTCAGTGTGTGTGGAACTGTATCCCAGTGAGTGTCAGTGTGTGGGGTACTGCGCCCCAGTGAGAGTCAGTGAGTGTGGACCTGTACCCCAGTGAGAGTCGGTGTGCGTGGAACTGTACCCCAGTGAGAGTAAGTGTGTGTGGACCTGTACCCAGTGAGAGTCAGTGGGTCTGGAACGCGAACCCCAGTGAGAATCAGTGTGTGTGGAACAGTATCCCAGTGAGAGTCAATGTATGTGGAACTGTGCCCCAGTGAGAGTCACTGTGTGTGAGACCCGAATCCCAGTGAGAGTCAGTGTGTCTGGAACTGAACACCAGTGAGATTCAATGTGAGTGAGACCCGTACCCCAGTGAGAGTCAGTGTATGTGGAACACGAACGCCAGAGAGAGTCAGTGTGTGTGGAACTGTACCCCAGTAAGAGTCAGTGTGTGTGGAACTGTCCCCCAGTGAGAGTCAGTGTGTGGAACTGTACCCCAGTGAGAGTCAGTGTGTGTGGAACTGTACCCCAGTGAGAGTCAGTGTGTGTGGAACTGCTCCCCAGTGAGAGTCAGTGGGTAGAACTATACCCCAGTGAGTGTCAGTGTGTGTGGAACTGTACCCCAGTGAGAGTCAGTGTGTGTGGAACTGTACCCCAGTGAGAGTCAGTGCGTGTGGAACTGTACCCCAGTGAGAGTCAGTGTGTGTGGAACTGTACCCCAGTGAGAGTCAGTGTGCGTGGAACTGTACCTCAGTGAAAGTCATTGAGTGTAGTACTATACCCCAGTGAGAGTCAGTGTGTGTGGAACTGTACCCTAGTGACAGTTAGTGTGCGTGAAACTGTACCCCAGTGAGAGTCAGTGTGTAGAACTGTACCCCAGTGAGAGTCAGTTTGTGGTACTGTACCCCAGTGAGTCATTGCATGTAGAACTGTACCCCAGTGAGAGTCAGTGTGTGTGGAACTGTACCCCAGTGAGAGTCAGAGTGTGTCGAACTGTACCCCAGTGGGAGTCAGTGTGTGTGGAACTGTACCCCATTGCTAGTCAGTGTGTGTGGAAATTTACCCAATTGAGTGTCAGTGTGTGTGGAACTGTACCCCAGTGAGAGTCAGTGTGTGGAACCTGTACACCAGTGAGTGTCAGTGTGTGGATCTGTACCCCAGTGAGTGTCAGTGTGAGGAACCTGTACCCCAGTGAGAGTCAGTGCGTGTAGAACTGTGCCCTAGTGAGAGTCAGTGTGCGTGGAACTGTACCCCTGCGAGAGTCAGTGTGTGGAACCTGTACACCAGTGAGAGTCAGTGCGTGTAGAACTGCAGCCCAGTGAGAGTCAGTGTGTGGGGGACCCGTACCCCAGTGAGAGTCAGTGTGTTTGGAACTCTACCCCAGTGAGAGTCAGTGTGTGTGGAACTGTACCCCAGTGAGAGTCAGTGTGTTTTGAAATGTACCGCAGTGAGAGTCAGGGCGTGTAGAACTTCACCCCAGTGAGAGTCAGTGTGTGGCGGACCCGTACCCCAGTGAGAGTCAGTGTGTGTTGAACTTTACCCCAGTGAGAGTCAGTGTGTGGAACCTGTACCCCAGTGAGTGTGGAACTGTGCCCCAGTGAGAGTCAGTGTGAGTGGAACTATACCCCAGTGAGAGTCAGTGTGTGCGGAACTGTACCCCAGTGAGAGTCAGTTTGAGTGGAACTGTACCCTAGTGACAGTTAGTGTGTGAGCAACTGTACCCCAGTGAGTGTCAGTGTGTGGAAGTGTACCCCAGAGAGAGTTAGTGTGTGGAACTGTACCCCAGTGAGTCAGTGCATGTAGAACTGTACCCCAGTGAGAGTCAGCGTGTATGGAACTCTACCACAGAGAGAGTCAGTGTGTGTGGAACCGTACCCCAGTTGGAGTCAGTGTGTGTGGAACTGTACCTCAGTGAAAGTCATTGAGTGTAGAACTATACCCCAGTGAGAGTCAGTGTGTGTGGAACTGTACCCCAGTGAGAGTTAGTGTGTGTGCAGCTGTACCCCAGTGAGAGTCAGTGTGTGGAACTGTACCTCAGTGAGAGTCAGTGCATGTAGAACTGTACCCCAGTGAGAGTCAGTGTGTGTGGAACTGTACCCCAGTGAGATTCTGTGCATGTGGAACAGTACCCCAGTGAGAGTCAGTGTGTGTGGAACTGTACCCCAGTGAGAGTCTGTGTGTGTGGAACTGTACCCCAGTGAGAGTCTGTGTGTGTGGAACTGTATCCCAGTGAGAGTCAGGGTGTGTGGAACTGTACCCCAGTGAGAGTCAGTGTGTGTGGAACTGTGCCCCAGTGAGAGTCTGTGCATGTGGAACTGTACCCCATGGAGAGTCAGTGTGTGTGGAAATGTACCCCAGTGAGAGTCAGTGTGTGTGGAACTGTACCCCAGTGAGAGTCAGTGTGTGTGGGACCCATACCCCAGTAAGAGTCGGTGTGTGTGGAACTGTACCCTAGTGAGATTCGGTGTGTGTGGAACTGTACCCTAGTGAGAGTCGGTGTGTGTGGAACTGTACCCCAGTGAGAGTCAGTGTGACTGGATCTGTACCCCAGTGAGAGTCAGTGTCTCTGGGACCCGTACCCCAGTGAGAGTCAGTGTGTGTGGATCTGTACCCCAATGAGAGTCAGTGTGTGTGGAACTGTACCCCAGTGAGAGTCAGTGTGTGTGGAACTGTACCCCAGTCAGAGTCAGTGTGAGTGGAACCCATACCCCCGTGAGAGTCAGTGTGTGTGGAACTGTACCCCAGTGAGAGTCAGTGTGTGTTCAACTATACCAGTGAGAGTCAGTGTGTGTGGACCTGTACCCCTGTGAGAGTCAGTGTGTGTGGAACCCGAACCCCAGTGAGAAACAGTGTGTGTGGAACTGTACCCCAGTGAGAGTCAGTGTGTGTGGAACTGTACACCAGTGAGAGTCAATGTGAGTGAGACCCGTACCCCAGTGAGAGACAGTGTGTGTGGAACCCGGATGCCAGTGAGAATCAGTGTGGGGAACTGTGCGCCATTGAGAGAGAGTGTGTTTGGAACTGTGCCCCAGTGAGAGTCAGTGTGTGTGGAACTGTGCCCCAGTGAGAGTCAGTGTGTGTGGATCTGTACCACAATGGGAGTCAGAGTGTGTGGAACTGTATCCCAGTGAGAGTCAGTGTGTGTGGAACTGTACCCCAGTGAGAGTCAGTGTGTGGAACTGTACCCCAGTGAGAGTCAGTGTGTGGAACTGTACCCCAGTCAGAGTCAGTGCGTTTAGAACTGTACCTCAGTGAAAGTCATTGAATGTAGAACTATACCCCAGTGAGAGTCAGTGGGTAGAACTATACCCCAGCGAGAGTCAGTGTGTGTGGAACTGTACCCCAGTGAGAGTCAGTGAGTGTGGAACAGTACCCCAGTGAGAGTCAGTGTGTGTGGAACTGTACCCCAGTGAAAGTCAGTGTGAATGGAACTGTACCCCAGTGAGAGTCAGTGTGTGTGGAACTGTACCTCAGTGAAAGTCATTGAGTGTAGAACTATACCCCAGTGAGAGTCAGTGTGTGTGGAACTGTACACTAGTGGCAGTTAGTGTGTGAGCAACTGTACCCCAGTGAGTCTCAGTGTGTGGAAGTGTACCCCAGTGAGAGTCAGTGTGTGTGGAACTGTACCCTAATGACAGTTAGTGTGTGAGCAACTGTACCCCAGTGAGTGTCAGTGTGTGGAAGTGTACCCCAGTGAGAGTCAGCGTGTGTAAAACTGTACCCCAGTGAGAGTCAGTGTGTATGGAACCGTACCCCAGTTGGAGTCAGTGTGTGTGGAACTGTACCTCAGTGAAAGACATTGAGTGTAGAACTATACCCCAGTGAGAGTCAGTGTGTGTGGCACTGTACCCCAGTGAGTCAGTGCATGTAGAACTGTACCCCAGTGAGAGTCAGTGTGTGTGGAACTGTACCCCAGTGAGAGTCAGTGTGTGTGGAACTGTACCCCAATGAGATTCTGTGCATGTGGAACTGTACCGCAGTGAGAGTCAGTGTGTGTGGAACTGTACCCAAGTGAGAGTCTCTGTGTGTGGAACTGTAACCCAGTGAGAATCTGTGTGTGTGGAACTGTATCCCAGTGAGAGTCAGTGTGTGGAACTGTACCTCAGTGAGAGTCAGTGAATGGAACTGTACCCCAGTGAGTCAGTGCATGTAGAACTGTACCCCAGTGAGAGTCAGTGTGTGTGGAACTGTACCCCAGTGAGAGTCAGTGTGTGTGGAACTGTACCCCAGTGAGATTCTGTGCAAATGGAACTGTACCGCAGTGAGAGTCAGTGTGTGTGGAACTGTACCCAAGTGAGTGTCAGTGTGTGTGGAACTGCGCCCCAATGAGAGTCAGTGTGTGTGGAACTGTACCCCAGTGAGATTCTGTGCATGTGGAACTGTACCGCAGTGAGAGTCAGTGGGTAGAACTATACCCCAGCGAGAGTCAGTGTGTGTGGAACTGTACCCCAGTGAGAGTCAGTGAGTGTGGAACAGTACCCCAGTGAGAGTCAGTGTGTGTGGAACTGTACCCCAGTGAAAGTCAGTGTGAATGGAACTGTACCCCAGTGAGAGTCAGTGTGTGTGGAACTGTACCTCAGTGAAAGTCATTGAGTGTAGAACTATACCCCAGTGAGAGTCAGTGTGTGTGGAACTGTACACTAGTGGCAGTTAGTGTGTGAGCAACTGTACCCCAGTGAGTCTCAGTGTGTGGAAGTGTACCCCAGTGAGAGTCAGTGTGTGTGGAACTGTACCCTAATGACAGTTAGTGTGTGAGCAACTGTACCCCAGTGAGTGTCAGTGTGTGGAAGTGTACCCCAGTGAGAGTCAGCGTGTGTAAAACTGTACCCCAGTGAGAGTCAGTGTGTATGGAACCGTACCCCAGTTGGAGTCAGTGTGTGTGGAACTGTACCTCAGTGAAAGACATTGAGTGTAGAACTATACCCCAGTGAGAGTCAGTGTGTGTGGCACTGTACCCCAGTGAGTCAGTGCATGTAGAACTGTACCCCAGTGAGAGTCAGTGTGTGTGGAACTGTACCCCAGTGAGAGTCAGTGTGTGTGGAACTGTACCCCAATGAGATTCTGTGCATGTGGAACTGTACCGCAGTGAGAGTCAGTTTGTGTGGAACTGTACCCAAGTGAGAGTCTCTGTGTGTGGAACTGTAACCCAGTGAGAATCTGTGTGTGTGGAACTTTATCCCAGTGAGAGTCAGTGTGTGGAACTGTACCTCAGTGAGAGTCAGTGAATGGAACTGTACCCCAGTGAGTCAGTGCATGTAGAACTGTACCCCAGTGAGAGTCAGTGTGTGAGGAACTGTACCCCAGTGAGAGTCAGTGTGTGTGGAACTGTACCCCAGTGAGATTCTGTGCATGTGGAACTGTACCGCAGTGAGAGTCAGTGTGTGTGGAACTGTACCCAAGTGAGTGTCAGTGTGTGTGGAACTGCGCCCCAATGAGAGTCAGTGTGTGTGGAACTGTAACCCAGTGAGATTCTGTGCATGTGGAACTGTACCGCAGCGAGAGTCAGTGTGTGTGGAACTGTACCCAAGTGAGTGTCAGTGTGTGTGGAACTGTGCCCCAGTGAGAGTCAGTGAGTGTGGAACTGTACCCCAGTGAGAGTCAGTGAGTGTGGACCTGTACCCCAGTGAGAGTCGGTGTGCGTGGAACTGTACCCCAGTGAGAGTAAGTGTGTGTGGACCTGTACCCAGTGAGAGTCAGTGGGTCTGGAACGCGAACCCCAGTGAGAATCAGTGTGTGTGGAACAGTATCCCAGTGAGAGTCAGTGTATGTGGAACTGTGCCCCAGTGAGAGTCACTGTGTGTGAGACCCGAATCCCAGTGAGAGTCAGTGTGTCTGGAACTGAACACCAGTGAGATTCAATGTGAGTGAGACCCGTACCCCAGTGAGAGTCAGTGTATGTGGAACACGAACGCCAGAGAGAGTCAGTGTGTGTGGAACTGTACCCCAGTAAGAGTCAGTTTGTGTGGAACTGTACCCCAGTGAGAGTCAGTGTGTGGAACTGTACCCCAGTGAGAGTCAGTGTGTGTGGAACTGTACCCCAGTGAGAGTCAGTGTGTGTGGAACTGCTCCCCAGTGAGAGTCAGTGGGTAGAACTATACCCCAGTGAGTGTCAGTGTGTGTGGAACTGTACCCCAGTGAGAGTCAGTGTGTGTGGAACTGTACCCCAGTGAGAGTCAGTGTGTGTGGAACTGTACCCCAGTGAGAGTCAGTGTGTGTGGAACTGTACCCCAGTGAGTGTCAGTGTGCGTGGAACTGTACCTCAGTGAAAGTCATTGAGTGTAGTACTATACCCCAGTGAGAGTCAGTGTGTGTGGAACTGTACCCTAGTGACAGTTAGTGCGCGTGAAACTGTACCCCAGTGAGAGTCAGTGTGTAGAACTGTACCCCAGTGAGAGTCAGTTTGTGGTACTGTACCCCAGTGAGTCAGTGCATGTAGAACTGTACCCCAGTGAGAGTCAGTGTGTGTGGAACTGTACCTCAGTGAGAGTCAGAGTGTGTCGAACTGTACCCCAGTGGGAGTCAGTGTGTGTGGAACTGTACCCCATTGCTAGTCAGTGTGTGTGGAAATTTACCCAATTGAGTGTCAGTGTGTGTGGAACTGTACCCCAGTGAGAGTCAGTGTGTGGAACCTGTACACCAGTGAGTGTCAGTGTGTGGATCTGTACCCCAGTGAGTGTCAGTGTGAGGAACCTGTACCCCAGTGAGAGTCAGTGCGTGTAGAACTGTGCCCTAGTGAGAGTCAGTGTGCGTGGAACTGTACCCCTGCGAGAGTCAGTGTGTGGAACCTGTACAACAGTGAGATTCAGTGCGTGTAGAACTGCACCCCAGTGAGAGTCAGTGTGTGGGGGACCCGTACACCAGTGAGAGTCAGTGTGTGTGGAACTCTACCCCAGTGAGAGTCAGTGTGTGTGGAACTGTACCCCAGTGAGAGTCAGTGTGTTTTGAAATGTACCGCAGTGAGAGTCAGGGCGTGTAGAACTTCACCCCAGTGAGAGTCAGTGTGTGGCGGACCCGTACCCCAGTGAGAGTCAGTGTGTGTTGAACTTTACCCCAGTGAGAGTCAGTGTGTGGAACCTGTACCCCAGTGAGTGTGGAACTGTGCCCCAGTGAGAGTCAGTGTGAGTGGAACGATACCCCAGTGAGAGTCAGTGTGTGCGGAACTGTACCCCAGTGAGAGTCAGTTTGAGTGGAACTGTACCCTAGTGACAGTTAGTGTGTGAGCAAATGTACCCCAGTGAGTGTCAGTGTGTGGAAGTGTACCCCAGAGAGAGTTAGTGTGTGGAACTGTACCCCAGTGAGTCAGTGCATGTAGAACTGTACCCCAGTGAGAGTCAGCGTGTGTGGAACTCTACCACAGTGAGAGTCAGTGTGTGTGGAACCGTACCCCAGTTGGAGTCAGTGTGTGTGGAACTGTACCTCAGTGAAAGTCATTGAGTGTAGAACTATACCCCAGTGAGAGTCAGTGTGTGTGGAACTGTACCCCAGTGAGAGTTAGTGTGTGTGCAGCTGTACCCCAGTGAGAGTCAGTGTGTGGAACTGTACCTCAGTGAGAGTCAGTGCATGTAGAACTGTACCCCAGTGAGAGTCAGTGTGTGTGGAACTGTACCCCAGTGAGATTCTGTGCATGTGGAACAGTACCCCAGTGAGAATCAGTGTGTGTGGAACTGTACCCCAGTGAGAGTCAGTGTGTGAAACTGTACCCCAGTGAGAGTCAGTGTGTGGAACTGTACCCCAGTGAGTCAGTGCATGTAGAACTGTACTCCAGTGAGAGTCAGTGTGTGTGGAACTGTACCCCAGTGAGAGTCAGTGTGTGTGGATCTGTACCCCAATGAAAGTCAGTGTGTGTGGAAATGTGCCCCAGTGAGTGTCAGTGTTTGTGGAACTGTACCCCAGTGGGAGTCAGTGTGTGTGGAAATGTACGCCAATGAGAGTCAGTGTGTGTGGAACTGTACCCCAGTGAGAGTCAGTGTGTTTGGAACTGTAACCCAGTGAGAGTCAGTGCGTGTGGAACTGTACCCCAGTGAGAGTCAGCGTGTGTGGATCTGTACCCCAATGAGTGTCAGTGTGTGTGGAACTGTACCCCAGTGAAAGTCAGTGTGTGTGGAACTGTATCCCAGTGAGTGTCAGTGTGTGTGGAACTGCGCCCCAGTGAGAGTCAGTGAGTGTGGAACTGTACCCCAGTGGGAGTTAGTGTGTGTGGACCTGTACCCCAGTGAGAGTCGGTGTGCGTGGAACTGTACCCCAGTTAGAGTAAGTGTGTGTGCGACTGTACCAGTGAGAGTCAGTGTGTGTGGACCTGTACCCCAGCGAGAGTCAATGTGTCTGGAACGCGAACCCCAGTGAGAATCAGTGTGTGTGGAACAGTATCCCAGTGAGAGTCAGTGTATGTGGAACTGTGCCCCAGTTAGAGTCACTGTGTGTGAGACCCGAATCCCAGTGATAGTCAGTGTGTCTGGAATTGAACACCAGTGAGATTCAATGTGAGTGAGACCCGTTCCCCAGTGAGAGTCAGTGTATGTGGAACGCGAACGCCAGTGAGAGTCAGTGTGTGTGGAACTGTACCCCAGTAAGAGTCAGTGTGTGTGGAACTGTACCCCAGTGAGAGTCAGTGTGTGGAACTGTACCCCAGTGAGAGTCAGTGTGTGTGGAACTGTACACCATTGAGAGTCATTGTGAGTGAGACCCGTACCCCAGTGAGAGTCAGTGTGTGTGGACCCCGGACGCCAGTGAGAATCAGTGTGTGTGGAACTGTGCGTCATTGAGAGAGAGTGTGTTTGGAACTGTGCCCCAGTGAGAGTCAGTGTGTGTGTAACTGTGCCCCAGTGAGAGTCAGTGTGTGTGGAACTGTACCCCAATGAGAGTCAGAGTGTGTGGAACTGTACCCCAGTGAGAGTCAGTGTGTGTGGAACTGTAACCCAGTGAGAATCTGTGTGTGTGGAACTGTACCCCAGTGAGAGTCAGTGTGTGTAACTGTACCCCAGTGAGAGTCAGTGTGTGGAACTGTACCCCAGTGAGTCAGTGCATGTAGAACTGTACCCCAGTGAGAGACAGTGTGTGTGGAACTGTACCCCAGTGAGAGTCAGTGTGTGTGGATCTGTACCCCAATGAAAGTCAGTGTGTGTGGAACTGTGCCCCAGTGAGAGTCAGTGTGTGTGGAACTGTACCCCAGTGGGAGTCAGTGTGTGTGGAAATGTACACCAATAAGAGTCAGTGTGTGTGGAACTGTACCCCAGTGAGAGTCAGTGTGTTTGGAAATGTAACCCAGTGAGAGTCAGTGTGTGTGGAACTGTACCCCAGTGAGAGTCAGCGTGTGTGTATCTTTACCCCAATGAGTGTCAGTGTGTGTGGAACTGTACCCCAGTGAAAGTCAGTGTGTGTGGAACTGTATCCCAGTGAGTGTCAGTGTGTGTGGAACTGCGCCCCAGTGAGAGTCAGTGAGTGTGGACCTGTACCCCAGTGAGAGTCGGTGTGCGTGGAACTGTACCCCAGTGAGAGTAAGTGTGTGTGGACCTGTACCCAGTGAGAGTCAGTGGGTCTGGAACGCGAACCCCAGTGAGAATCAGTGTGTGTGGAACAGTATCCCAGTGAGAGTCAGTGTATGTGGAACTGTTGCCTCAGTGAGAGTCACTGTGTGTGAGACCCGAATCCCAGTGAGAGTCAGTGTGTCTGGAACTGAACACCAGTGAGATTCAATGTGAGTGAGACCCGTACCCCAGTGAGAGTCAGTGTATGTGGAACACGAACGCCAGAGAGAGTCAGTGTGCGTGGAACTGTACCCCAGTAAGAGTCAGTGTGTGTGGAACTGTACCCCAGTGAGAGTCAGTGTGTGGAACTGTACCCCAGTGAGAGTCAGTGTGTGTGGAACTGTACCCCAGTGAGAGTCAGTGTGTGTGGAACTGCTCCCCAGTGAGAGTCAGTGGGTAGAACTATACCCCAGTGAGTGTCAGTGTGTGTGGAACTGTACCCCAGTGAGAGTCAGTGTGTGTGGAACTGTACCCCAGTGAGAGTCAGTGTGTGTGGAACTGTACCCCAGTGAGAGTCAGTGTGTGTGGAACTGTACCCCAGTGAGAGTCAGTGTGCGTGGAACTGTACCTCAGTGAAAGTCATTGAGTGTAGTACTATACCCCAGTGAGAGTCAGTGTGTGTGGAACTGTACCCTAGTGACAGTTAGTGTGCGTGAAACTGTACCCCAGTGAGAGTCAGTGTGTAGAACTGTACCCCAGTGAAAGTCAGTTTGTGGTACTGTACCCCAGTGAGTCAGTGCATGTAGAACTGTACCCCAGTGAGAGTCAGTGTGTGTGGAACTGTACCCCAGTGAGAGTCAGAGTGTGTCGAACTGTACCCCAGTGGGAGTCAGTGTGTGTGGAACTGTACCCCATTGCTAGTCAGTGTGTGTGGAAATTTACCCAATTGAGTGTCAGTGTGTGTGGAACTGTACCCCAGTGAGAGTCAGTGTGTGGAACCTGTACACCAGTGAGTGTCAGTGTGTGGATCTGTACCCCAGTGAGTGTCAGTGTGAGGAACCTGTACCCCAGTGAGAGTCAGTGCGTGTAGAACTGTGCCCTAGTGAGAGTCAGTGTGCGTGGAACTGTACCCCTGCGAGAGTCAGTGTGTGGAACCTGTACACCAGTGAGAGTCAGTGCGTGTAGAACTGCACCCCAGTGAGAGTCAGTGTGTGGGGGACCCGTACCCCAGTGAGAGTCAGTGTGTTTTGAAATGTACCGCAGTGAGAGTCAGGGCGTGTAGAACTTCACCCCAGTGAGAGTCAGTGTGTGGCGGACCCGTACCCCAGTGAGAGTCAGTGTGTGTTGAACTTTACCCCAGTGAGAGTCAGTGTGTGGAACCTGTACCCCAGTGAGTGTGGAACTGTGCCCCAGTGAGAGTCAGTGTGAGTGGAACTATACCCCAGTGAGAGTCAGTGTGTGCGGAACTGTACCCCAGTGAGAGTCAGTTTGAGTGGAACTGTACCCTAGTGACAGTTAGTGTGTGAGCAACTGTACCCCAGTGAGTGTCAGTGTGTGGAAGTGTACCCCAGAGAGAGTTAGTGTGTGGAACTGTACCCCAGTGAGTCAGTGCATGTAGAACTGTACCCCAGTGAGAGTCAGCGTGTGTGGAACTCTACCACAGTGAGAGTCAGTGTTTGTGGAACCGTACCCCAGTTGGAGTCAGTGTGTGTGGAACTGTACTTAGTGAAAGTCATTGAGTGTAGAACTATACCCCAGTGAGAGTCAGTGTGTGTGGAACTGTACCCCAGTGAGAGTTAGTGTGTGTGCAGCTGTACCCCAGTGAGAGTCAGTGTGTGGAACTGTACCTCAGTGAGAGTCAGTGCATGTAGAACTGTACCCCAGTGAGAGTCAGTGTGTGTGGAACTGTACCCCAGTGAGATTCTGTGCATGTGGAACAGTACCCCAGTGAGAGTCAGTGTGTGTGGAACTGTACCCCAGTGAGAGTCTGTGTGTGTGGAACTGTATCCCAGTGAGAGTCAGGGTGTGTGGAACTGTACCCCAGTGAGAGTCAGTGTGTGTGGAACTGTATCCCAGTGAGAGTCAGGGTGTGTGGAACTGTACCCCAGTGAGAGTCAGTGTGTGTGGAACTGTGCACCAGTGAGAGTCTGTGCATGTGGAACTGTACGCCATGGAGAGTCAGTGTGTGTGGAAATGTACCCCAGTGAGAGTCAGTGTGTGTGGAACTGTACCCCAGTGAGAGTCAGTGTGTGTGGGACCCATACCCCAGTAAGAGTCGGTGTGTGTGGAACTGTACCCTAGTGAGAGTCGGTGTGTGTGGAACTGTACCCTAGTGAGAGTCGGTGTGTGTGGAACTGTACCCCAGTGAGAGTCAGTGTGTCTGGATCTGTACCCCAGTGAGAGTCAGTGTCTCTGGGAACCGTACCCCAGTGAGAGTCAGTGTGTGTGGATCTGTACCCCAATGAGAGTCAGTGTGTGTGGAACTGTACCCCAGTGAGAGTCAGTGTGTGTGGAACTGTACCCCAGTCAGAGTCAGTGTGCGTGGAACCCATACCCCCGTGAGAGTCAGTGTGTGTGGAACTGTACCCCAGTGAGACTCAGTGTGTGTGCAACTATACCAGTGAGAGTCAGTGTGTGTGGACCTGTACCCCTGTGAGAGTCAGTGTGTGTGGAACCCGAACCCCAGTGAGAAACAGTGTGTGTGGAACTGTACCCCAGTGAGAGTCAGTGTGTGTGGAACTGTACACCAGTGAGAGTCAATGTGAGTGAGACCCGTACCCCAGTGAGAGTCAGTGTGTGTGGAACCCGGATGCCAGTGAGAATCAGTGTGTGGGGAACTGTGCGCCATTGAGAGAGAGTGTGTTTGGAACTGTGCCCCAGTGAGAGTCAGTGTGTGTGGAACTGTGCCCCAGTGAGAGTCAGTGTGTGTGGATCTGTACCACAATGGGAGTCAGAGTGTGTGGAACTGTATCCAAGTGAGAGTCAGTGTGTGTGGAACTGTAACCCAGTGAGAGTCAGTGTGTGTGGAACTGTACCTCAGTGAGAGTCAGTGTGTGGAACTGTACCCCAGTGAGAGTCAGTGTGTGGAACTGTACCCCAGTCAGAGTCAGTGCGTTTAGAACTGTACCTCAGTGAAAGTCATTGAATGTAGAACTATACCCCAGTGAGAGTCAGTGGGTTGAACTATACCCCAGCGAGAGTCAGTGTGTGTGGAACTGTACCCCAGTGAGAGTCAGTGAGTGTGGAACAGTACCCCAGTGAGAGTCAGTGTGTGTGGAACTGTACCCCAGTGAAAGTCAGTGTGAATGGAACTGTACCCCAGTGAGAGTCAGTGTGTGTGGAACTGTACCTCAGTGAAAGTCATTGAGTGTAGAACTATACCCCAGTGAGAGTCAGTGTGTGTGGAACTGTACACTAGTGACAGTTAGTGTGTGAGCAACTGTACCCCAGTGAGTGTCAGTGTGTGGAAGTGTACCCCAGTGAGAGTCAGTGTGTGTGGAACTGTACCCTAATGACAGTTAGTGTGTGAGCAACTGTACACCAGTGAGTGTCAGTGTGTGGAAGTGTACCCCAGTGAGAGTCAGCGTGTGTAAAACTGTACCCCAGTGAGAGTCAGTGTGTATGGAACCGTACCCCAGTTGGAGTCAGTGTGTGTGGATCTGTACCTCAGTGAAAGTCATTGAGTGTAGAACTATACCCCAGTGAGAGTCAGTGTGTGTGGCACTGTACCCCAGTGAGTCAGTGCATGTAGAACTGTACCCCAGTGAGAGTCAGTGTGTGTGGAACTGTACCCCAGTGAGAGTCAGTGTGTGTGGAACTGTCCCCCAGTGAGATTCTGTGCATGTGGAACTGTACCGCAGTGAGAGTCAGTGTGTGTGGAACTGTACCCAAGTGAGAGTCTCTGTGTGTGGAACTGTAACCCAGTGAGAATCTGTGTGTGTGGAACTGTATCCCAGTGAGAGTCAGTGTGTGGAACTGTACCTCAGTGAGAGTCAGTGAATGGAACTGTACCCCAGTGAGTCAGTGCATGTAGAACTGTACCCCAGTGAGAGTCAGTGTGTGTGGAACTGTACCCCAGTGAGAGTCAGTGTGTGTGGAACTGTACCCCAGTGAGATTCTGTGCATGTGGAACTGTACCGCAGTGAGAGTCAGTGTGTGTGGAACTGTACCCAAGTGAGTGTCAGTGTGTGTGGAACTGCGCCCCAGTGAGAGTCAGTGAGTGTGGAACTGTACCCCAGTGGGAGTTAGTGTGTGTGGACCTGTACCCCAGTGAGAGTCGGTGTGCGTGGAACTGTACCCCAGTGAGAGTAAGTGTGTGTGCGACTGTACCAGTTGGAGTCAGTGTGTGTGGACCTGTACCCCAGCGAGAGTCAATGTGTCTGGAACGCGAACCCCAGTGAGAATCAGTGTGTGTGGAACAGTATCCCAGTGAGAGTCAGTGTATGTGGAACTGTGCCCCAGTTAGAGTCACTGTGTGTGAGACCCGAATCCCAGTGATAGTCAGTGTGTCTGGAACTGAACACCAGTGAGATTCAATGTGAATGAGACCCGTACCCCAGTGAGAGTCAGTGTATGTGGAACGCGAACGCCAGTGAGAGTCAGTGTGTGTGGAACTGTACCCCAGTGAGAGTCAGTGTGTGGAACTGTACCCCAGTGAGAGTCAGTGTGTGTGGAACTGTACACCATTGAGAGTCATTGTGAGTGAGACCCGTACCCCAGTGAGAGTCAGTGTGTGTGGACCCCGGACGCCAGTGAGAATCAGTGTGTGTGGAACTGTGCGCCATTGAGAGAGAGTGTGTTTGGAACTGTGCCCCAGTGAGAGTCAGTGTGTGTGGAACTGTGCCCCAGTGAGAGTCAGTGTGTGTGGAACTGTACCCCAATGAGAGTCAGAGTGTGTGGAACTGTACCCCAGTGAGAGTCAGTGTGTGTGGAACTGTAACCCAGTGAGAATCTGTGTGTGTGGAACTGTACCCCAGTGAGAGTCAGTGTGTGTAACTGTACCCCAGTGAGAGTCAGTGTGTGGAACTGTACCCCAGTGAGTCAGTGCATGTAGAACTGTACCCCAATGAGAGTCAGTGTGTGTGGAACTGTACCCCAGTGAGAGTCAGTGTGTGTGGATCTGTACCCCAATGAAAGTCAGTGTGTGTGGAACTGTGCCCCAGTGAGAGTCAGTGTGTGTGGAACTGTACCCCAGTGGGAGTCAGTGTGTGTGGAAATGTACACCAATGAGAGTCAGTGTGTGTGGAACTGTTCCCCAGTGAGAGTCAGTGTGTTTGGAAATGTAACCCAGTGAGAGTCAGTGTGTGTGGAACTGTACCCCAGTGAGAGTCAGCGTGTGTGTATCTGTACCCCAATGAGTGTCAGTGTGTGTGGAACTGTACCCCAGTGAAAGTCAGTGTGTGTGGAACTGTATCCCAGTGAGTGTCAGTGTGTGTGGAACTGCGCCCCAGTGAGAGTCAGTGAGTGTGGACCTGTACCCCAGTGAGAGTCGGTGTGCGTGGAACTGTACCCCAGTGAGAGTAAGTGTGTGGACCTGTACCCAGTGAGAGTCAGTGGGTCTGGAACGCGAACCCCAGTGAGAATCAGTGTGTGTGGAACAGTATCCCAGTGAGAGTCAGTGTATGTGGAACTGTGCCCCAGTGAGAGTCACTGTGTATGAGACCCGAATCCCAGTGAGAGTCAGTGTGTCTGGAACTGAACACCAGTGAGATTCAATGTGAGTGAGACCCGTACCCCAGTCAGAGTCAGTGTATGTGGAACACGAACGCCAGAGAGAGTCAATGTGTGTGGAACTGTACCCCAGTAAGAGTCAGTGTGTGTGGAACTGTACCCCAGTGAGAGTCAGTGTGTGGAACTGTACCCCAGTGAGAGTCAGTGTGTGTGGAACTGTAACCCAGTGAGAGTCAGTGTGTGTGGAACTGCTCCCCAGTGAGAGTTAGTGGGTAGAACTATACCCCAGTGAGTGTCAGTGTGTGTGGAACTGTACCCCAGTGAGACTCAGTGTGTGTGGAACTGTACCCCAGTGAGAGTCAGTGTGTGTGGAACTGTACCCCAGTGAGAGTCAGTGTGTGTGGAACTGTACCCCAGTGAGAGTCAGTGTCCGTGGAACTGTACCTCAGTGAAAGTCATTGAGTGTAGTACTATACCCCAGTGAGAGTCAGTGTGTGTGGAACTGTACCCTAGTGACAGTTAGTGTGCGTGAAACTGTACCCCAGTGAGAGTCAGTGTGTAGAACTGTACCCCAGTGAGAGTCAGTTTGTGGTACTGTACCCCAGTGAGTCAGAGCATGTAGAACTGTACCCCAGTGAGAGTCAGTGTGTGTGGAACTGTACCCCAGTGAGAGTCAGAGTGTGTCGAACTGTACCCCAGTGGGAGTCAGTGTGTGGAACCTGTACACCAGTGAGTGTCAGTGTGTGGATCTGTACCCCAGTGAGTGTCAGTGTGAGGAACCTGTACCCCAGTGAGAGTCAGTGCGTGTAGAACTGTGCCCTAGTGAGAGTCAGTGTGCGTGGAACTGTACCCCTGCGAGAGTCAGTGTGTGGAACCTGTACACCAGTGAGAGTCAGTGCGTGTAGAACTGCAGCCCAGTGAGAGTCAGTGTGTGGGGGACCCGTACCCCAGTGAGAGTCAGTGTGTGTGGAACTCTACCCCAGTGAGAGTCAGTGTGTGTGGAACTGTACCCCAGTGAGAGTCAGTGTGTTTTGAAATGTACCGCAGTGAGAGTCAGGGCGTGTAGAACTTCACCCCAGTGAGAGTCAGTGTGTGGCGGACCCGTACCCCAGTGAGAGTCAGTGTGTGTTGAACTTTACCCCAGTGAGAGTCAGTGTGTGGAACCTGTACCCCAGTGAGTGTGGAACTGTGCCCCAGTGAGAGTCAGTGTGTGTGGAACTATACCCCAGTGAGAGTCAGTGTGTGCGGAACTGTACCCCAGTGAGAGTCAGTTTGAGTGGAACTGTACCCTAGTGACAGTTAGTGTGTGAGCAACTGTACCCCAGTGAGTGTCAGTGTGTGGAAGTGTACCCCAGAGAGAGTTAGTGTGTGGAACTGTACCCCAGTGAGTCAGTGCATGTAGAACTGTACCCCAGTGAGAGTCAGCGTGTGTGGAACTCTACCACAGTGAGAGTCAGTGTGTGTGGAACCGTACCCCAGTTGGAGTCAGTGTGTGTGGAACTGTACCTCAGTGAAAGTCATTGAGTGTAGAACTATACCCCAGTGAGAGTCAGTGTGTGTGGAACTGTACCCCAGTGAGAGTTAGTGTGTGTGCAGCTGTACCCCAGTGAGAGTCAGTGTGTGGAACTGTACCTCAGTGAGAGTCAGTGCATGTAGAACTGTACCCCAGTGAGAGTCAGTGTGTGTGGAACTGTACCCCAGTGAGATTCTGTGCATGTGGAACAGTACCCCAGTGAGAGTCAGTGTGTGTGGAACTGTACCCCAGTGAGAGTCTGTGTGTGTGGAACTGTACCCCAGTGAGAGTCTATGTGTGTGGAACTGTATCCCAGTGAGAGTCAGGGTGTGTGGAACTGTACCCCAGTGAGAGTCAGTGTGTGTGGAACTGTGCCCCAGTGAGAGTCTGTGCATGAAGAACTGTACCCCATGGAGAGTCAGTGTGTGTGGAAATGTACCCCAGTGAGAGTCAGTGTGTGTGGAACTGTACCCCAGTGAGAGTCAGTGTGTGTGGGACCCATACCCCAGTAAGAGTCGGTGTGTGTGGAACTGTACCCTAGTGAGAGTCGGTGTGTGTGGAACTGTACCCTAATGAGAGTCGGTGTGTGTGGAACTGTACCCCAGTGAGAGTCAGTGTGTCTGGATCTGTACCCCAGTGAGAGTCAGTGTCTCTGGGACCCGTACCCCAGTGAGAGTCAGTGTGTGTGGATCTGTACCCCAATGAGAGTCAGTGTGTGTGGAACTGTACCCCAGTGAGAGTCAGTGTGTGTGGAACTGTACCCCAGTCCGAGTCAGTGTGCGTGGAACCCATACCCCCGTGAGAGTCAGTGTGTGTGGAACTGTACCCCAGTGAGAGTCAGTGTGTGTTCAACTATACCAGTGAGAGTCAGTGTGTGTGGACCTGTACCCCTGTGAGAGTCAGTGTGTGTGGAACTGTACACCAGTGAGAGTCAATGTGAGTGAGACCCGTACCCCAGTGAGAGTCAGTGTGTGTGGAACCCGGATGCCAGTGAGAATCAGTGTGTGGGGAACTGTGCGCCATTGAGAGAGAGTGTGTTTGGAACTGTGCCCCAGTGAGAGTCAGAGTGTGTGGAACTGTGCCCCAGTGAGAGTCAGTGTGTGTGGATCTGTACCACAATGGGAGTCAGAGTGTGTGGAACTGTATCCCAGTGAGAGTCAGTGTGTGTGGAACTGTAACCCAGTGAGAGTCAGTGTGTGTGGAACTGTACCCCAGTGAGAGTCGGTGTGTGGAACTGTACCCCAGTGAGAGTCAGTGTGTGGAACTGTACCCCAGTCAGAGTCAGTGCGTTTAGAACTGTACCTCAGTGAAAGTCATTGAATGTAGAACTATACCCCAGTGAGAGTCAGTGGGTAGAACTATACCCCAGCGAGAGTCAGTGTGTGTGGAACTGTACCCCAGTGAGAGTCAGTGAGTGTGGAACAGTACCCCAGTGAGAGTCAGTGTGTGTGGAACTGAACCCCAGTGAAAGTCAGTGTGAATGGAACTGTACCCCAGTGAGAGTCAGTGTGTGTGGAACTGTACCTCAGTGAAAGTCATTGAGTGTAGAACTATACCCCAGTGAGAGTCAGTGTGTGTGGAACTGTACACTAGTGACAGTTAGTGTGTGAGCAACTGTACCCCACTGAGAGTCAGTGTGTCTGGGACCCGTACCCCAGAGAGAGTCAATGTGTGTGGGACCCGTATCCCAGTTAGAGTCGCTGTGTGTGGGACCCGTACCCCAATGAGAGTCAGTGTGTGTGGAACCCGAACCCCAGTGAGAAACAGTGTGTGTGGAACTGTACCCCAGTGAGAGTCAGTGTATGTGGAACTGTACACGAGTGAGAGTCATTGTGAGTGAGACCCGTACCCCAGTGAGAGTCAGTGTGTGTGGAACCCGGACGCCAATGAGAATCAGTGTGTGTGGAACTGTGCGTCATTGAGAGAGAGTGTGTTTGGAAATGTGCCCCAGAGAGAGTCAGTGTGTGTGGATCTGTACCCCAATGAGAGTCAGAGTGTGTGGAACTGTACCCCAGTGAGAATCAGTGTGTGTCGAACTGTAACCCAGTGAGAATCAGTGTGTGTGGAACTGTACCCCAGTGAGAGTCAGTGTTTGAAACTGTACCCCAGTGAGAGTCAGTGTGTGGAACTGTACCCCAGTGAGTCAGTGCATGTAGAAATGTACCCCAGTGAGAGTCAGTGTGTGTGGAACTTTACCCCAGTGAGAGTCAGTGTGTGTGGATCTGTACCCCAATGAAAGTCAGTGTGTGTGGAACTGTGCCCCAGTGAGAGTCAGTGTGTGTGGAACTGTACCCCAGTGGGAGTCAGTGTGTGTGGAAATGTACGCCAATGAGAGTCAGTGTGTGTGGAACTGTACCCCAGTGAGAGTCAGTGTGTTTGGAACTGTAACCCAGTGAGAGTCAGTGTGTGTGGAACTGTACCCCAGTGAGAGTCAGCGTGTGTGGATCTGTTCCCCAATGAGTGTCAGTGTGTGTGGAACTGTACCCCAGTGAAAGTCAGTGTGTGTGGAACTGTATCCCAGTGAGTGTCAGTGTGTGTGGAACTGCACCCCAGTGAGAGTCAGTGAGTGAGGAACTGTACCCCAGTGGGAGTTAGTGTGTATGGACCTGTACCCCAGTGAGAGTCGGTGTGCGTGGAACTGTACCCCAGTGAGAGTCAGTGTGTGTGGAAAAGTATCCCAGTTAGAGTCAGTGTATGTGGAACTGTGCCCCAGTGAGAGTCACTGTGTGTGAGACCCGAATCCCAGTGAGAGTCAGTGTGTCTGGAACTGAACACCAGTGAGATTCAATGTGAGTGAGACCCGTACCCCAGTGAGAGTCAGTGTATGTGGAACGCGAACGCCAGTGAGAGTCAGTGCGTGTGGAACTGTACCCCAGTAAGAGTCAGTGTGTGTGGAACTGTACCCCAGTGAGAGTCAGTGTGTGGAACTGTACCCCAGTGAGAGTCAGTGTGTGTGGAACTGTACCCCAGTGAGAGTCAGTGTGTGTGGAACTGTATCCTAGTGAGAGTCAGTGTGTGGAACTGTACCTCAGTGAGAGTCAGTGAATGGAACTGTACCCCAGTGAGTCAGTGCATGTAGAACTGTACCCCAGTGAGAGTCAGTGTGTGTGGAACTGTACCCCAGTGAGAGTCTGTGTGTGTGGAACTGTACCCCAGTGAGATTCTGTGCATGTGGAACTGTACCGCAGTGAGAGTCAGTGTGTGTGGAACTGTACCCAAGTGAGAGTCTCTGTGTGTGGAACTGTAACCCAGTGAGAGTCTGTGTGTGTGGAACTGTATCCCAGTGAGAGTCAGTGTGTGTGGAACTGTACCCCAGTGAGAGTCTGTGTGTGTGGAACTGTACCCCAGTGAGAGTCTGTGCATGTGGAACTGTACCACATGGAGAGTCAGTGTGTGTGGAACTGTACCCCAGTGAGAGTCAGTGTGTGTGGGACCCGTACCCCAGTAAGAGTCGGTGTGTGTGGAACTGTACCCTAGTGAGAGTCGGTGTGTGTGGAACTGTACCCTAGTGTGAGTCGGTGTGTGTGGAACTGTACCCCAGTGAGAGTCAGTGTGTCTGTGACCCGTACCCCAGTGAGAGTCAATGTGTGTGGGACCCGTATCCCAGTTAGAGTCGGTGTGTGTGGGACCCGTACCCCAATGAGAGTCAGTGTGTGTGGAACCCGAACCCCAGTGAGAAACCGTGTGTGTGGAACTGTTCCCCAGTGAGAGTCAGTGTGTGTGGAACTGTACACCAGTGAGAGTCATTGTGAGTGAGACCCGTTCCCCAGTGAGAGTCAGTGTGTGTGGAACCCGGACGCCAGTGAGAATCAGTGTGTGTGGAACTGTGCGTCATTGAGAGAGAGTGTGTTTGGAAATGTGCCCCAGTGAGAGTCAGTGTGTGTGGAACTGTGCCCCAGAGAGAGTCAGTGTGTGTGGATCTGTACCCCAATGAGAGTCAGAGTGTGTGGAACTGTACCCCAGTGAGAATCAGTGTGTGTCGAACTGTAACCCAGTGAGAATCAGTGTGTGTGGAACTGTACCCCAGTGAGAGTCAGTGTTTGAAACTGTACCCCAGTGAGAGTCAGTTTGTGGAACTGTACCCCAGTGAGTCAGTGCATGTAGAACTGTACCCCAGTGAGAGTCAGTGTGTGTGGAACTTTACCCCAGTGAGAGTCAGTGTGTGTGGATCTGTACCCCAATGAAAGTCAGTGTGTTTGTGGAACTGTGCCCCAGTGAGAGTCAGTGTGTGTGGAACTGTACCCCAGTGGGAGTCAGTGTGTGTGGAAATGTACGCCAATGAGAGTCAGTGTGTGTGGAACTGTACCCCAGTGAGAGTCAGTGTGTTTGGAACTGTATCCCAGTGAGAGTCAGTGTGTGTGGAACTGTACCCCAGTGAGAGTCAGCGTGTGTGGATCTGTTCCCCAATGAGTGTCAGTGTGTGTGGAACTGTACCCCAGTGAAAGTCAGTGTGTGTGGAACTGTATCCCAGTGAGTGTCAGTGTGTGTGGAACTGCGCCCCAGTGAGAGTCAGTGAGTGAGGAACTGTACCCCAGTGGGAGTTAGTGTGTATGGACCTGTACCCCAGTGAGAGTCGGTGTGCGTGGAACTGTACCCCAGTGAGAGTCAGTGTGTCTGGAACGCGAACCCCAGTGAGAATCAGTGTGTGTGGAAAAGTATCCCAGTGAGAGTCAGTGTATGTGGAACTGTGCCCCAGTGAGAGTCACTGTGTGTGAGACCCGAATCCCAGTGAGAGTCAGTGTGTCTGGAACTGAACACCAGTGAGATTCAATGTGAGTTAGACCCGTACCCCAGTGAGAGTCAGTGTATGTGGAACGCGAACGCCAGTGAGAGTCAGTGTGTGTGGAACTGTACCCCAGTAAGAGTCAGTTTGTGTGGAACTGTACCCCAGTGAGAGTCAGTGTGTGGAACTGTACCCCAGTGAGAGTCAGTGTGTGTGGAACAGTACCCCAGTGAGAGTCAGTGTGTGTGGAACTGTACCCCAGTGAGAGTCAGTGGGTAGAACTATACTCCAGTGAGTGTCAGTGTGTGTGGAACTGTACCCCAGTGAGAGTCAGTGTGTGTGGAACTGTACCCCAGTGAGAGTCAGTGTGTGTGGAACTGTACCCCAGTGAGAGTCAGTGTGTGTGGAACTGTACCCCAGTGAGAGTCAGTGTGTGTGGAACAGTACCTCAATGAAAGTCATTGAGTGTAGAAATATACCCCAGTGAGAGTCAGTGTGTCTGCAACTGTACCCTAGTGACAGTTAGTGTGTGTGCAACTGTACACCAGTGAGTGTCAGTGTTTGGCAGTGTACCCCAGTGAGAGTTAGTGTGTGGAACTGTACCTCAGTGAGTCAGTGCATGTATATCTGTACCCCAGTGAGAGTCAGTGTGTGTAGAACTATACCCCAGTGAGAGTCAGTGTGTGTGGGACTGTACCCCAGTGAGAGTTAGTGTGTGTGCAACTGTACCCCAGTGAGAGTCAGTGTGTGGACCTGTACCTCAGTGAGAGTCAGTGTGTTGAACTGTACCCCAGTGAGTCAGGGCATGTAGAACTGTACCCCAGTGAGAGTCAGTGTGTGTGGAACTGTACCTAGTGAGAGTCAGTGCATGTAGAACTGTACCCCAGTGAGAGTCAGTGTGTGTGGAACTGTACACCAGTGAGAGTCACTGTGTGTGGAAATTTAACCAAGTGAGTGTCAGTGTGTGTGGAACTTTACCCCAGTGAGAGTCAGTGTGTGGAACCTGTACACCAGTGAGTGTCAGTGTGTTGAACCTGTACCCCAGTGAGAGTCTGTGTGTGGAACTGTACCCCAGTGAGAGCCAGTGTGTGGAACTGTACCCTAGTGAGAGTCAGTGCATGTAGAACTGTACCCCAGTGAGAGTCAGTGTATGTTGAACTGTACCCCAGTGAGTCAGTGCATGTAGGACTTCACCCCAGTGAGAGTCAGTGTGTGTGGAAATGTACCCCAGTGAGTCAGTGTGTGTGGAAATGTACCCAAGTGATTGTCAGTGTGTGTGGAACTGTACCCCAGTGAGAGTCAGTGTTTGGAACCTGTACCCCAGTGAGTGTCAGTGTGTGGAAACTGTACCCCAGTGAGAGTCAGTGCGTGTAGAACTGTGCCCCAGTGAGAGTCTGTGTGTGTGGAACTGTACCCCTGCGAGAGTCAGTGTGTGGAACCTGTACACCAGTGAGAGTCAGTGCGTGTAGAACTGTACCCCAGTGAGAGTCAGTTTGTGGGGGTCCCGTACCCCAGTGAGAGTCAGTGTGTGTGGAACTGTACCCCAGTGAGAGTCAGTGTGTGTGGAAATGTAACCCAGTGAGTGTCAGTGTGTGTGGAACTGTGCCCCAGTGAGAGTCACTGTGTGTGGAAATGTACCGCAGTGAGCGTCAGGGCGTGTAGAACTTCACCCCAGTGAGAGTCAGTGTGTGGGGGACCCGTACCCCAGTGAGAGTCAGAGTGTGTGGAACTGTACCCCAGTGAATTTCAGTGTGTGTGGAACTGTACCCCAGTGAGAGTCAGTGTCTGGAACCTGTACCCCAGTGAGTGTGGAACTGTGCCCCAGTGAGAGTCAGTGTGAGTGGAACTGTACCCCAGTGAGAGTCAGTGTGTGTGGAACTGTACCCCATTGAGAGTCAGTGTGAGTGGAACTGTACCCCAGTGAGAGTCACTGTGTGTGGAACTGTACCCCAGCGAGAGTCAGTGTGTGGAACCTGTACCCCAGTGAATGTCAGTGTGTGTGGAACTGTACCCCAGTGAGAGTCATTGTGTGGAACCTGTAACGACAGTGAGTGTCAGTGTGTGTGGAAATGTACCCCAGTGAGAGTCAGTGTGTGTGTGGATCCTGTACCCCAGTGAGAGACAGTGCGTGTAGAACTGTACCCCAGTGAGAGTCAGTGTGTGTGGAACTGTACCCCAGTGAGAGTCAGTGTGTGGAACCTGTACACCAGTGAGAGTGAGTGCGTGTAGAATTGTACCCCAGTGAGAGTCAGTGTGTGGGGGACCCGTACCCCAGTGAGAGTCAGTGTGTGTGGAACTGTACCCCAGTGACAGTCAATGTGTGTGGAACTGTACCCCAGTCAGAGTCAATGTGTGTGGAAATGTACCCCAGTGAGAGTCAGTGTGTATGGAAATGTACCCCAGTGAGTGTCAGTGTGTGTGGAACTGAACCCCAGTGAGAGTCAGTGTGTGTGGAAATGTACCCCAGTGAGAGTCAGTGTTTGTGGAAATGTACCCCTGTGAGAGTCAGTGTGTGTGGAACCCGAACCCCAGTGAGAAACAGTGTGTGTGGAACTGTACCCCAGTGAGAGTCAGTGTGTGTGGAAATGTACCCCAGTGAGAGTCAGGGCATGTAGAACTTCACCCCAGTGAGAGTCAGTGTGCAGGGGTCCCGTACCCCAGTGAGAGTCAGTGTGTGTGGAACTGTACCCCAGTGAGTGTCAGTGTGTGTGGAACGGTACCCCAGTGAGAGTCAGAGCGTGGAACCTGTACCCCAGTGAGTGTGGAACTGTGCCCCAGTGAGAGTCAGTGTGTGTGGAACTGTACCCCAGTGAGAGTCAGTGTGTGTGGAACTGTACCCCAGTGAGAGTCAGTGTGTGCGGAACTGTACCCCAGTGAGAGTCAGTTTGAGTGGAACTGTACCCTAGTGACAGTTAGTGTGTGAGCAACTGTACCCCAGTGAGTGTCAGTGTGTGGAAGTGTACCCCAGAGAGAGTTAGTGTGTGGAACTGTACCCCAGTGAGTCAGTGCATGTAGAACTGTACCCCAGTGAGAGTCAGCGTGTGTGGAACTGTACCACAGTGAGAGTCAGTGTGTGTGGAACCGTACCCCAGTTGGAGTCAGTGTGTGTAGAACTGTACCTCAGTGAAAGTCATTGAGTGTAGAACTATACCCCAGTTAGAGTCAGTGTGTGTGGAACTGTACCCCAGTGAGAGTTAGTGTGTGTGCAGCTGTACACCAGTGAGAGTCAGTGTGTGGATCTGTACCTCAGTGAGAGTCAGTGCATGTAGAACTGTACCCCAGTGAGAGTCAGTGTGTGTGGAACTGTACCCCAGTGAGATTCTGTGCATGTGGAACAGTACCCCAGTGAAAGTCAGTGTGTGTGGAACTGTACCCCAGTGAGAGTCTGTGTGTGTGGATCTGTACCCCAGTGAGAGTCTGTGTGTGTGGAACTGTATCCCAGTGAGAGTCAGTGTGTGAGGAACTGTACCCCAGTGAGAGTCAGTGTGTGTGGAACTGTACCCCAGTGAGAGTCTGTGCATGAGGAACTGTACCCAATGGAGAGTCAGTGTGTGTGGAACTGTACCCCAGTGAGAGTCAGTGTGTGTGGAACTGTACCCCAGTGAGAGTCAGTGTGTGTGGGACCCATACCCCAGTAAGAGTCGGTGCGTGTGGAACTGTACCCTAGTGAGAGTCGGTGTGTGTGGAACTGTACCCTAGTGAGAGTAGGTGTGTGTGGAACTGTACCCCAGTGAGAGTCAGTGTGTCTGGATCTGTACCCCAGTGAGAGTCAGTGTCTCTGGGACCCGTACCCCAGTGACAGTCAGTGTGTGTGGATCTGTACCCCAATGAGAGTCAGTGTGTGTGGAACTGTACCCCAGTGAGAGTCAGTGTGTGTGGAACTGTACCCCAGTCAGAGTCAGTGTTCGTGGAACCCATACCCCCGTGAGAGTCAGTGTGTGTGGAACTGTACCCCAGTGAGAGTCAGTGTGTGCGGAACTGTACCCCAGTGAGAGTCAGTTTGAGTGGAACTGTACCCTAGTGACAGTTAGTGTGTGAGCAACTGTACCCCAGTGAGTGTCAGTGTGTGGAAGTGTACCCCAGAGAGAGTTAGTGTGTGGAACTGTACCCCAGTCAGTCAGTGCATGTAGAACTGTACCCCAGTGAGAGTCAGCGTGTGTGGAACTGTTCCACAGTGAGAGTCAGTGTGTGTGGAACCGTACCCCAGTTGGAGTCAGTGTGTTTGGAACTGTACCTCAGTGAAAGTCATTGAGTGTAGAACTATACCCCAGTGAGAGTCAGTGTGTGTGGAACTGTACCCCAGTGAGAGTTAGTGTGTGTGCAGCTGTACCCCAGTGAGAGTCAGTGTGTGGATCTGTACCTCAGTGAGAGTCAGTGTGTGTGGAACTGTACCCCAGTGAGATTCTGTGCATGTGCAACAGTACCCCAGTGAGAGTCAGTGTGTGTGGAACTGTACCCCAGTGAGAGTCTGTGTGTGTGGAACTGTACCCCAGTGAGAGTCTGTGTGTGTGGAACTGTATCCCAGTGAGAGTCAGGGTGTGTGGAACTGTACCCCAGTGAGAGTCAGTGTGTGTGGAACTGTGCCCAAGTGAGAGTCTGTGCATGTGGAACTGTACCCCATGGAGAGTCTGTGTGTGTGGAACTGTACCGCAGTGAGAGTCAGTGTGTGTAACTGTACCCCAGTGAGAGTCAGTGTGTGTGGGACCCATACCCCAGTAAGAGTCGGTGCATGTGGAACTGTACCCTAGTGAGAGTTGGTGTGTGTGGAACTGTACCCTAGTGAGAGTCGGTGTGTGTGGAACTGTACCCCAGTGAGAGTCAGTGTGTCTGGATCTGTACCCCAGTGAGAGTCAGTGTCTCTGGGACCCGTACCCCAGTGAGAGTCAGTGTGTGTGGATCTGTACCCCAATGAGAGTCAGTGTGTGTGGAACTGTACCCCAGTGAGAGTCAGTGTGTGTGGAACTGTACCCCAGTCAGAGTCAGTGTGCGTGGAACCCATACCCGCGTGAGAGTCAGTGTGTGTGGAACTGTACCCCAGTGAGAGTCAGTGTGTGTTCAACTATACCAGTGAGAGTCAGTGTGTGTGGACCTGTACCCCTGTGAGAGTCAGTGTGTGTGGAACCCGAACCCCAGTGAGAAACAGTGTGTGTGGAACTGTACCCCAGTGAGAGTCTGTGTGTGTGGAACTGTACACCAGTGAGAGTCAATGTGAGTGAGACCCGTACCCCAGTGAGAATCAGTGTGTGGGGAACTGTGCGCCATTGAGAGAGAGTGTGTTTGGAACTGTGCCCCAGTGAGAGTCAGTGTGTGTGGAACTGTGCCCCAGTGAGAGTCAGTGTGTGTGGATCTGTACCCCAATGAGAGTCAGAGTTTGTGGAACTGTATCCAAGTGAGAGTCAGTGTGTGTGGAACTGTAACCCAGTGAGAGTCAGTGTGTGTGGAACTGTACCCCAGTGAGAGTCAGTGTGTGGAACTGTACCCCAGTGAGAGTCAGTGTGTGGAACTGTACCCCAGTCAGAGTCAGTGCGTTTAGAACTGTACCTCAGTGAAAGTCATTGAATGTAGAACTATACCCCAGTGAGAGTCAGTGGGTAGAACTATACCCCAGCGAGAGTCAGTGTGTGTGGAACTGTACCCCAGTGAGAGTCAGTGAGTGTGGAACAGTACCCCAGTGAGAGTCAGTGTGTGTGGAACTGTACCCCAGTGAAAGTCAGTGAGAATGGAACTGTACCCCAGTGAGAGTCAGTGTGTGTGGAACTGTACCTCAGTGAAAGTCATTGAGTGTAGAACTATACCCCAGTGAGAGTCAGTGTGTGTGGAACTGTACACTAGTGACAGTTAGTGTGTGAGCAACTGTACCCCAGTGAGTGTCAGTGTGTGGAAGTGTAACCCAGCGAGAGTCAGCGTGTGTAAAACTGTACCCCAGTGAGAGTCAGTGTGTGTGGAACCGTACCCCAGTTGGAGTCAGTGTGTGTGGAACTGTACCTCAGTGAAAGTCATTGAGTGTAGAACTATACCCCAGTGATAGTCAGTGTGTGTGGAACTGTACCCCAGTGAGTCAGTGCATGTAGAACTGTACCCCAGTGAGAGTCAGTGTGTGTGGAACTGTACCCCAGTGAGAGTCAGTGTGTGTGGAACTGTACCCCAGTGAGATTCTGTTCCTGTGGAACTGTACCGCAGTGAGAGTCAGTGTGTGTGGAACTGTACCCAAGTGAGAGTCTCTGTGTGTGGAACTGTAACCCAGTGAGAATCTGTGTGTGTGGAACTGTATCCCAGTGAGAGTCAGTGTGTGGAACTGTACCTCAGTGAGAGTCAGTGAATGGAACGGTACCCCAGTGAGTCAGTGCATGTAGAACTGTACCCCAGTGAGATTCAGTGTGTGTGGAACTGTACCCCAGCGAGAGTCAGTGTGTGTGGAACTGTACCCCAGTGAGATTCTGTGCATGTGGAACTGTACCGCAGTGAGAGTTTAGTGTGTGTGGAACTGTACCCAAGTGAGAGTCTCTGTGTGTGGAACTGTAACCCAGTGAGAGTCTGTGTGTTTGGAACTGTATCCCAGTGAGAGTCAGTGTGTGTGGAACTGTACCCCAGTGAGAGTCTGTGTGTGTGGAACTGTACCCCAGTGAGAGTCTGTGCATGTGGAACTGTACCACATGGAGAGTCAGTGTGTGTGGAACTGTACCCCAGTGAGAGTCAGTGTGTGTGGGACCTGTACCCCAGTAAGAGTCGGTGTGTGTGGAACTGTACCCTAGTGAGAGTCGGTGTGTGTGGAACTGTACACTAGTGTGAGTCGGTGTGTGTGGAACTGTACCCCAGTGAGAGTCAGTGTGTCTGGGACCCGTACCCCAGTGAGAGTCAATGTGTGTGGGACCCGTATCCCAGTTAGAGTCGGTGTGTGTGGGACCCGTACCCCAATGAGAGTCAGTGTGTGTGGAACCCGAACCCCAGTGAGAAACAGTGTGTGTGGATCTGTACCCCAGTGAGAGTCAGTGTGTGTGGAACTGTACACCAGTGAGAGTCATTGTGAGTGAGACCCGTACCCCAGTGAGAGTCAATGTGTGTGGAACCCGGACGCCAGTGAGAATCAGTGTGTGTGGAACTGTGCGTCATTGAGAGAGAGTGTGTTTGGAACTGTGCCCCAGTGAGAGTCAGTGTGTGTGGAACTGTGCCCCAGAGAGAGTCAGTGTGTGTGGAACTGTAACCCAGTGAGAATCAGTGTGTGTGGAACTGTACCCCAGTGAGAGTCAGTGTGTGGAACTGTACCCCAGTGAGAGTCAGTGTGTGGAACTGTACCCCAGTGAGTCAGTGCATGAAGAACTGTACCCCAGTGAGAGTCAGTGTGTGTGGAACTGTACCCCAGTGAGAGTCAGTGTGTGTGGATCTGTACCCCAATGAAAGTCAGTGTGTGTGGAACAGTGCCACAGTGAGAGTGAGTGTGTCTGGAACTGTACCCCAGTGGGAGTCTGTGTGTGTGGAAATGTACGCCAATGAGAGTCAGTGTGTGTGGAAATGTACCCCAGTGAGAGTCAGTGTGTTTGGAACTGTAACCCAGTGAGAGTCAGTGTGTGTGGAACTGTACCCCAGTGAGAGTCAGCGTGTGTGGATCTGTTCCCCAATGAGTGTCAGTGTGTGTGGAACTGTACCCCAGTGAAAGTCAGTGTGTGTGGAACTGTATCCCAGTGAGTGTCAGTGTGTGTGGAACTGCGCCCCAGTGAGAGTCAGTGAGTGTGGAACTGTACCCCAGTGGGAGTTAGTGTGTGTGGACCTGTACCCCAGTGAGAGTCGGTGTGCGTGGAACTGTACCCCAGTGAGAGTAAGTGTGTGAGCGACTGTACCAGTGAGAGTCAGTGTGTGTGGACCTCTACCCCAGTGAGAGTCAGTGTCTCTGGAACGCGAACCCCAGTGAGAAACAGTGTGTGTGGAACAGTATCCCAGTGAGAGTCAGTGTATGTGGAACTGTGCCCCAGTGAGAGTCACTGTGTGTGAGACCCGAATCCCAGTGAGAGTCAGTGTGTCTGGAACTGAACACCAGTGAGATTCAATGTGAGTGAGACCCGTACCCCAGTGAGAGTCAGTGTATGTGGAACGCGAACGCCAGTGAGAGTCAGTGTGTGTGGAACTGTACCCCAGTAAGATTCAGTGTGTGTGGAACTGTACCCCAGTGAGAGTCAGTGTGTGGAACTGTACCCCAGTGAGAGTTTGTGTGTGTGGAACTGTACCCCAGTGAGAGTCAGTGTGTGTGGAACTGTACCCCAGTGAGAGTCAGTGGGTTGAACTAAACCCCAGTGAGTGTCAGTGTGTGTGGAACTGTTCCCCAGTGAGAGTCAGTGTGTGTGGAACTGTACCCAAGTGAGAGTCAGTGTGTGTGGAACTGTACCCCAGTGAGAGTCAGTGTGTGTGGAACTGTACCCCAGTGAGAGTCAGTGTGTGTGGACCAGTACATCAGTGAAAGTCATTGAGTGTAGAACTACACCCCAGTGAGAGTCAGTGTGTCTGCAACTGTACCCTAGTGACAGTTAGTGTGTGTGCAACTGTACACCAGTGAGTGTCAGTGTTTGGAAGTGTACCCCAGTGAGAGTTAGTGTGTGGAACTTTACCCCAGTTAGTCAGTGCATGTAGAACTGTACCCCAGTGAGAGTCAGTGTGTGTGGAACTGTACCCCAGTGCGAGTCAGTGTGTGTGTAACCGTGCCCCAGTTGGAGTCAGTGTGTGTGGAACTGTACCTCAGAGAAAGTCATTGAGTGTAGAACTATACCCCAGTGAGAGTCAGTGTGTGTGGGACTGTACTCCAGTGAGAGTTAGTGTGTGTGCAACTGTACCCCAGTGAGAGTCAGTGTGTGGACCTGTACCTCAGTGAGAGTCAGTGTGTGGAATTGTACCCCAGTGAGTCAGGGCATGTAGAACTGTACCCCAGTGAGAGTCAGTGTGTGTGGAACTGTACCTAGTGAGAGTCAGTGCATGTAGAACTATACCCCAGTGAGAGTCAGTGTATGTAGAACTGTACCCCAGTGAGTCAGTGCATGTAGAACTGTACCCCAGTGAGAGTCAGTGTGTGCGGAACTGTACACCAGTGACAGTCACTGTGTGTGGAAATTTAACCAAGTGAGTGTCAGTGTGTGTGGAACGGTACCCCAGTGAGTGTCAGTGTGTGGAACCTGTAAACCAGTGAGTTTCAGTGTGTGGAACCTGTACCCAAGTGACAGTCTGTGTGTGGAACTGTACCCCAGTGAGAGCCAGTGTGTGGAACTGTGCCCCAGTGAGAGTCTGTGTGTGTGGAACTGCACCCCTGCGAGAGTCAGTGTGTGGAACCTGTACACCAGTGAGAGTCAGTGCGTGTAGAACTGTACCCCAGTGAGAGTCAGTGTGTGGGGAACCCGTACCCCAGTGAGAGTCAGTGTGTGTGGAACTGTACCCCAGTGAGAGTCAGTGTGAGTGGAACTGTACCCCAGTGAGAGTCAGTGTGTGTGGAACTGTACCCCAGTGAGAGTCAGTGTGAGTGGAACTGTACCCCAGTGAGAGTCAGTGTGTGTGGAACTGTAACCCAACGAGAGTCAGTGTGTGGAACCTGTACCCCAGTGAATGTCAGTGTGTGTGGAACTGTACCCCAGTGAGAGTCATTGTGTGGAACCTGTAACCCAGTGAGTGTCAGTGTGTGTGGAAATGTACCCCAGTGAGTGTCAGTGTGTGTGGAACCTGTACCCCAGTGAGAGTCAGTGCGTGTAGAACTGTACCCCAGTGAGAGTCAGAGCGTCGAAACTGTTCCCCAGTGAGTGTGGAACTGTGCCCCAGTGAGAGTCAGTGTGAGTGGAACTGTACCCCAGTGAGAGTCAGTGTGTCTGGAACTGAACCCCAGTGAGAGTCAGTGTGTGTGGAACCTGTACCCCAGTGAGAGTCAGTGCGTGTAGAACTGTACCCCAGTGAGAGTCAGTGTGTGTGGAACTGTACCCCAGTGAGAGTCAGTGTGTGGAACCTGTACACCAGTGAGAGTGAGTGCGTGTAGAATTGTACCCCAGTGAGAGTCAGTGTGTGGGGGTCCCTTACCACAGTGAGAGTCAGTGTGTGTGTAACTGTACCCCAGTGAGAGTCAATGTGTGTGGAACTGTACCCCAGTCAGAGTCAATGTGTGTGGAAATGTACCCCAGTGAGAGTCAGTGTGTATGGAAATGTACCCCAGTGAGTGTCAGTGTGTGTGGAACTGAACCCCAGTGAGAGTCAGTGTGTGTGGAAATGTACGCCAGTGAGAGTCAGGGCGTGTAGAACTTCACCCCAGTGAGAGTCAGTGTGCAGGGGGCCCGTACCCCAGTGAGAGTCAGTGTGTGTGGAGCTGTACCCCAGTGAGTGTCAGTGTGTGTGGAACGGTACCCCAGTGAGAGTCAGAGCGTGGAACCTGGACCCCAGTGAGTGTGGAACTGTGCCCCAGTGAGAGTCAGTGTGAGTGGAACTGTACCCCAGTGAGAGTCAGTGTGTGTGGAACTGAACCCCCGTGAGAGTCAGTGTGAGTGGAACTGTACCCCAGTGAGATTCAGTGTGTGTGGAACTGTACCCCAGCGAGAGTCAGTGTGTGGAACTGTACCCCAGTGAGTGTCAGTGTGTGTGGAACTGTACCCCAGTGAGAGTCAGTGTGTGGAACCTGTACCCCAGTGAGTGTGGATCTGTGCCCCAGTGAGAGTCAGTGTGAGTGGAACTGTACCCCAGTGAGAGTCAGTGTGTCTGGAACTGAACCCCAGTGAGAGTCAGTGTGTGTGGAACCTGTACCCCAGTGAGAGTCAGTGCGTGTAGAACTGTACCCCAGTGAGAGTCAGTGTGAGTGGAACTGTACCCCAGTGAGAGTCAGTGTGTCTGGAACTGAACCCCAGTGAGAGTCAGTGTGTGTGGAACCTGTACCCCAGTGAGAGTCAGTGCGTGTAGAACTGTACCCCAGTGAGAGTCAGTGTGTGTGGAACTGTACCCCAGTGAGAGTCAGTGTGTGGAACCTGTACACCAGTGAGAGTGAGTGCGTGTAGAATTGTACCCCAGTGAGAGTCAGTGTGTGGGGGTCCCTTACCACAGTGAGAGTCAGTGTGTGTGTAACTGTACCCCAGTGAGAGTCAATGTGTGTGGAACTGTACCCCAGTCAGAGTCAATGTGTGTGGAAATGTACCCCAGTGAGAGTCAGTGTGTATGGAAATGTACCCCAGTGAGTGTCAGTGTGTGTGGAACTGAACCCCAGTGAGAGTCAGTGTGTGTGGAAATGTACGCCAGTGAGAGTCAGGGCGTGTAGAACTTCACCCCAGTGAGAGTCAGTGTGCAGGGGGCCCGTACCCCAGTGAGAGTCAGTGTGTGTGGAGCTGTACCCCAGTGAGTGTCAGTGTGTGTGGAACGGTACCCCAGTGAGAGTCAGAGCGTGGAACCTGGACCCCAGTGAGTGTGGAACTGTGCCCCAGTGAGAGTCAGTGTGAGTGGAACTGTACCCCAGTGAGAGTCAGTGTGTGTGGAACTGAACCCCCGTGAGAGTCAGTGTGAGTGGAACTGTACCCCAGTGAGATTCAGTGTGTGTGGAACTGTACCCCAGCGAGAGTCAGTGTGTGGAACTGTACCCCAGTGAGTGTCAGTGTGTGTGGAACTGTACCCCAGTGAGAGTCAGTGTGTGGAACCTGTACCCCAGTGAGTGTGGATCTGTGCCCCAGTGAGAGTCAGTGTGAGTGGAACTGTACCCCAGTGAGAGTCAGTGTGTGTGGAACTGTACCCCAGTGAGAGTCAGTGTGTGTGGAAATGTACCCCAGTGAGAGTCAGGGCGTGTAGAACTTCACCCCAGTGACAGTCAGTGTGTAGGGGAACCGTACCCCAGTGACAGTCAGTGTGTGTGGAACTGTACACCAGTGAGAGTCAGTGCGTGGAATCTGTACCCCAGTGAGTGAGGAACTGTGCCCCAGTGAGAGTCAGTGTGAGTGGAAATGTACCCCAGTGAGAGTCAGTGTGTGTGGAACTGTACCCCAGTGAGAGTCAGTGTGAGTGGAACTGTACCCCAGTGAGAGTCAGTGTGTGTGGACCTGTACTCCAGCGAGAGTCAGTGTGTGGAACCTGTACCCCAACGAGAGTCAGGGTGTGGAAAATGTACCCCAGTGAGTGTCAGTGTGTGTGGAAGTGTACCCCAGTGAGAGTCAGTGTGTGTGGAACCTGTATCCCAGTGAGAGTCAGTGTGAGTGGAACTGTACACCATTGAGAGTCAGTGTGTGCGGAACTGTGCCCCAGTGAGTGTCAGTGTGTGTGGAACTGTACCCCAGTGAGAGTCATTGTGTGGAACCTGTACCCAGTGAGTGTCAGTGGGTGCGGAACTATACCCCAGTGAGAGTCAGTGTGTGTGGAACCTGTACCCCAGTGAGAGTCAGTGTCTGTGGAACTTGTACCCCAGTGAGAGTCAGTGTGTGGGGGACCCGTCCCCCAGTGAGTGTCAGTGTGTGTGGAACTGTACTCCAGTGAGAGTCAGTGTGTGTGGAACTGTATCCCAGTGAGAGTCAGTGTGTGGAACTGTATCCCAGTGAGAGTCAGTGTGTGTGGAACTGTACCCCAGTGAGAGCCAAGGTGTGGAACCTGTACCCCAGTGAGTGTCAGTGTGGGTGGAACTGTACCCCAGTGAGCGTCATTGTATGTGGAACCTGTACCCCAGTGAGAGTCAGTGTATGTGGAACCTGTACCCCAGTGAGAGTCAGTGTATGTGGAACTGTACCCCAGTGAGAGTCAGTGTATGTGGAACTGTACACCAGTGATAGTCAGAGTGTGTGGAAATGTACCCCAGTGAGAGTCAGTGTATGTGGAACTGTACCCCAGTGAGAGTCAGTGTGTGTGGAACTGTACCACAGTGAGTGTCAGTGTGTGTGGAACTGTACCCCAGTGAGAGTCAGTGTGTGTGGAACTGTACCCCAGTGAGTGTCAGTGTGTGTGGAACTGTACCCCACTGAGTGTCAGTGTGTGTGGAACTGTACCCCAGTGAGAGTCAATGTGTGTGGAACTGTACCCCAGTGAGAGTCAGTGTGTGTGGGACTGTACCCCAGTGAGAGTCAGTGTGTGTGGGACTGTACCCCAGTGAGAGTCAGTGTGTGTGGAACTGTACCCCAGTGAGAGTCACTGTGTGTGGAACTGTAACCCAATGAGAGTCAGTGTGTGTGGGACTGTACCCCAGTGAGAGTCAGTGTGTGTGGAACTGTACCCCAGTGAGAGTCAGTGTGTGAGGATCTGTACCCCAATGAGTGTCAGAGTGTGTGGAACTGTACCCCAGTGAAAGTCAGTGTGTGTGGAACTGTATCCCTGTGAGTGTCAGTGTGTGTGGAACTGCGCCCCAGTGAGAGTCAGTGAGTGTGGAACTCTACCCCAGTGGGAGTTAGTGTGTGTGGACCTCTACCCCAGTGAGAGTCGGTGTGCGTGGAACTGTACCCCAGTGAGAGTAAGTGTGTGTGCGACTGTACCAGTGAGAGTCAGTGTGTGTGGACCTGTACCCCAGCGAGAGTCAGTGTGTCGAACTGTACCCCAGTGAGTGTCAGTGTGTGTGGAACTGTACCCCAGTGAGAGTCAGTGTGTGAATCCTGTACCCCAGTGAGTGTGGATCTGTGCCCCAGTGAGAGTCAGTGTGAGTGGAACTTTACCCCAGTGAGAGTCAGTGTGTGTGGAACTGTACCCCAGTGAGAGTCAGTGTGTGTGGAAATGTACCCCAGTGAGAGTCAGGGCGTGTCGAACTTCACCCCAGTGACAGTCAGTGTGTAGGGGACCCGTACCCCAGTGAGAGTCAGTGTGTGTGGAACTGTACCCCATTGAGAGTCAGTGCGTGGAATCTGTACCCCAGTGAGTGAGGAACTGTGACCCAGTGAGAGTCAGTGTGAGTGGAAATGTACCCCAGTGAGAGTCAGTGTGTGTGGAACTGTACCCCAGTGAGAGTCAGTGTGAGTGGAACTGTACACCAGTGAGAGTCAGTGTGTGTGGACCTGTACTCCAGCGAGAGTCAGTGTGTGGAACCTGTACCCCAGCGAGAGTAAGGGTGTGGAACCTGTACCCCAGTGAGTGTCAGTGTGTGTGGAAGTGTACCCCAGTGAGAGTCAGTGTGTGTGGAACCTGTACCCCAGTGAGAGTCAGTGTGAGTGGAACTGTACACCATTGAGAGTCAGTGTGTGCGGAACTGTGCCCCAGTGAGTGTCAGTGTGTGTGGAACTGTACCCCAGTGAGAGTCATTGTGTGGAACCTGTACCCCAGTGAGTGTCAGTGCGTGCGGAACTATACCCCAGTGAGAGTCAGTGTCTGTGGAACTTGTACCCCAGTGAGAGTCAGTGTGTGGGGGACCCGTACCCCAGTGAGTGTCAGTGTGTGTGGAACTACTCCAGTGAGAGTCAGTGTGTGTGGAACTGTACCCCAGTGAGATTCAGTGTGTGTGGAACTGTACCCCAGTGAGAGTCAGTGTGTGTGGAACTGTACCCCAGTGAGAGTCAAGGTGTGGAACCTGTACCCCAGTGAGTGTCAGTGTGTGTGGAACTGTACCCCAGTGAGCGTCATTGTATGTGGAACCTGTACCCCAGTGAGAGTCAGTGTATGTGGAATCTGTACCCCAGTGAGAGTCAGTGTATGTGGAACTGTACCCCAGTGAGAGTCAGTGTATGTGGAACTGTACACCAGTGAGAGTCAGTGTGTGTGGAACTGTACCCCAGTGAGAGTCAGTGTATGTAGAACTGTACCCCAGTGAGAGTCAGTGTGTGTGGAACTGTACCCCAGTGAGTGTCAGTGTGTGTGGAACTGTACCCCAGTGAGTGTCAGTGTGTGTGGGACTATACCCCTGTGAGTGTCAGTGTATGTGGGACTGTACCCCAGTGAGAGTCAGTGTGTGTGGGACTGAACCCCAGTGAGAGTCAGTGTGTGTGGATCTGTACCCCAGTAAGAGTCAGTGTGTGTGGGACTGTACCCCAGTGAGAGTCAGTGTGTGTGGAAATGTACCCCAGTGAGAGTCAGTGTGTGTGGAAATGTACGCCAATGAGAGTCAGTGTGTGTGGAACTGTACCCCAGTGAGAGTCAGTATGTTTGGAACTGTAACCCAGTGAGAGTCAGTGTAAGTGGAACTGTACCCCAGTGAGAGTCAGCGTGTGTGGATCTGTACCCCAATGAGTGTCAATGTGTGTGGAACTGTACCCCAGTGAAAGTGAGTGTGTGTGGAACTGTATCCCAGTGAGTGTCAGTGTGTGTGGAACTGCGCCCCAGTGAGAGTCAGTGAGTGTGGAACTGTACCCCAGTGGGATTTAGTGTGTGTGGACCTGTACCCCAGTGAGAGTCGGTGTGCGTGGAACTGTACCCCATTGAGAGTAAGTGTGTGTGCGACTGTACCAGTGAGAGTCAGTGTGTGTGGACCTGTACCCCAGTGAGAGTCAGTGTGTCTGGAACGCGAACCCCAGTGAGAATCAGTGTGTGTGGAACAGAATCCCAGTGAGAATCAGTGTATGTGGAACTGTGCCGCAGTGAGAGTCACTGTGTGTGAGACCCGAATCCCAGTGAGAGTCAGTGTGTCTGGAACTGAACACCAGTGAGATTCAGTGTGAGTGAGACCCGTACCCCAGTGAGAGTCAATGTATGTGGAACGCGAACGCCAGTGAGAGTCAGTGTGTGTGGAACTGTACCCCAGTAAGAGTCAGTGTGTGTGGAACTGTACCCCAGTGAGAGTCAGTGTGTTGTAATGTACCCCAGTGAGAGTCAGTGTGTGTGGAACTGTACCCCAGTGAGAGTCAGTGTGTGTGGAACTGTACCCCAGTGAGAGTCAGTGGGTAGAACTATACCCCAGTGAGTGTCAGTGTGTGTGGAACTGTACCCCAGTGAGAGTCAGTGTGTGTGGAACTGTACCCCAGTGAGAGTCAGTGTGTGTGGAACAGTACCTCAGTGAAAGTCATTGAGTGTAGAACTATACCCCAGTGAGAGTCAGTGTGTCTGCAACTGTACCCTAGTGACAGTTAGTGTGTGTGCAACTGTACACCAGTGAGTGTCAGTGTTTGGAAGTGTACCCCAGTGAGAGTTAGTGTGTGGAACTGTACCCCAGTGAGTCAGTGCATGTAGAACTGTACCCCAGTGAGAGTCAGTGTGTGTGGAACTGTACCCCAGTGAGAGTCAGTGTGTGTGGAACCGTACCCCAGTTGGAGTCAGTGTGTGTGGAACTGTACCCCAGTGAGAGTCAGTGTGTGTGGACCTGTACTCCAGCGAAAGTCAGTGTGTGGAACCTGTACCCCAGCGAGAGTCAGGGTGTGGAAAATGTACCCCTGTGAGTGTCAGTGTGTGTGGAAGTGTACCCCAACTGAGAGTCAGTGTGTGTGGAACCTGTATCCCAGTGAGAGTCAGTGTGAGTGGAACTGTACACCATTGAGAGTCAGTGTGTGCGGAACTGTGCCCCAGTGAGTGTCAGTGTGTGTGGAACTGTAACCCAGTGAGAGTCATTGTGTGGAACCTGTACCCAGTGAGTGTCAGTGGGTGCGGAACTATACCCCAGTGAGAGTCAGTGTGTGTGGAACCTGTACCCCAGTGAGAGTCAGTGTCTGTGGAACTTGTACCCCAGTGAGAGTCAGTGTGTGGGGGACCCGTCCCCCAGTGAGTGTCAGTGTGTGTGGAACTGTACTCCAGTGAGAGTCAGTGTGTGTGGAACTGTATCCCAGTGAGAGTCAGTGTGTGGAACTGTACCCCAGTGAGAGTCACTGTGTGTGGAACTGTACCCCAGTGAGAGCCAAGGTGTGGAACCTGTACCCCAGTGAGTGTCAGTGTGGGTGGAACTGTACCCCAGTGAGCGTCATTGTATGTGGAACCTGTACCCCAGTGAGAGTCAGTGTATGTGGAACCTGTACCCCAGTGAGAGTCAGTGTATGTGGAACTGTACCCCAGTGAGAGTCAGTGTATGTGGAACTGTACACCAGTGATAGTCAGAGTGTGTGGAAATGTACCCCAGTGAGAGTCAGTGTATGTGGAACTGTACCCCAGTGAGAGTCAGTGTGTGTGGAACTGTACCCCAGTGAGTGTCAGTGTGTGTGGAACTGTACCCCAGTGAGAGTCAGTGTGTGTGGAACTGTACCCCAGTGAGTGTCAGTGTGTGTGGAACTGTACCCCACTGAGTGTCAGTGTGTGTGGAACTGTACCCCAGTGAGAGTCCATGTGTGTGGAACTGTACCCCAGTGAGAGTCAGTGTGTGTGGGACTGTACCCCAGTGAGAGTCAGTGTGTGTGGGACTGTACGCCAGTGAGAGTCAGTGTGTGTGGAACTGTACCCCAGTGAGAGTCACTGTGTGTGGAACTGTAACCCAATGAGAGTCAGTGTGTGTGGGACTGTACCCCAGTGAGAGTCAGTGTGTGTGGAACTGTACCCCAGTGAGAGTAAGTGTGTGTGCGACTGTACCAGTGAGAGTCAGTGTGTGTGGACCTGTACCCCAGCGAGAGTCAGTGTGTCGAACTGTACCCCAGTGAGTGTCAGTGTGTGTGGAACTGTACCCCAGTGAGAGTCAGTGTGTGAAACCTGTACCCCAGTGAGTGTGGATCTGTGCCCCAGTGAGAGTCAGTGTGAGTGGAACTTTACCCCAGTGAGAGTCAGTGTGTGTGGAACTGTACCCCAGTGAGAGTCAGTGTGTGTGGAAATGTACCCCATGGAGAGTCAGGGCGTGTCGAACTTCACCCCAGTGACAGTCAGTGTGTAGGGGACCCGTACCCCAGTGAGAGTCAGTGTGTGTGGAACTGTACCCCAGTGAGAGTCAGTGCGTGGAATCTGTACCCCAGTGAGTGAGGAACTGTGACCCAGTGAGAGTCAGTGTGAGTGGAAATGTACCCCAGTGAGAGTCAGTGTGTGTGGAACTGTACCCCAGTGAGAGTCAGTGTGAGTGGAACTGTACCCCAGTGAGAGTCAGTGTGTGTGGACCTGTACTCCAGCGAGAGTCAGTGTGTGGAACCTGTACCCCAGCGAGAGTAAGGGTGTGGAACCTGTACCCCAGTGAGTGTCAGTGTGTGTGGAAGTGTACCCCAGTGAGAGTCAGTGTGTGTGGAACCTGTACCCCAGTAAGAGTCAGTGTGAGTGGAACTGTACACCATTGAGAGTCAGTGTGTGCGGAACTGTGCCCCAGTGAGTGTCAGTGTGTGTGGAACTGTACCCCAGTGAGAGTCATTGTGTGGAACCTGTACCCCAGTGAGTGTCAGTGCGTGCGGAACTATACCCCAGTGAGAGTCAGTGTCTGTGGAACTTGTACCCCAGTGAGAGTCAGTGTGTGGGGGACCCGTACCCCAGTGAGTGTCAGTGTGTGTGGAACTACTCCAGTGAGAGTCAGTGTGTGTGGAACTGTACCCCAGTGAGATTCAGTGTGTGTGGAACTGTACCCCAGTTAGAGTCAGTGTGTGTGGAACTGTACCCCGGTGAGAGTCAAGGTGTGGAACCTGTACCCCAGTGAGTGTCAGTGTGTGTGGAACTGTACCCCAGTGAGCGTCATTGTATGTGGAACCTGTACCCCAGTGAGAGTCAGTGTATGTGGAACCTGTACCCCAGTGAGAGTCAGTGTATGTGGAACTGTACCCCAGTGAGAGTCAGTGTATGTGGAACTGTACACCAGTGAGAGTCAGTGTGTGTGGAACTGTACACCAGTGAGAGTCAGTGTATGTAGAACTGTACCCCAGTGAGAGTCAGTGTGTGTGGAACTGTACCCCAGTGAGTGTCAGTGTGTGTGGAACTGTACCCCAGTGAGAGTCAGTGTGTGTGTAACTGTACCCCAGTGAGTGTCAGTGTGTGTGGAACTGTACCCCAGTGAGTGTCAGTGTGTGTGGAACTGTACCCCAGTGAGAGTCAGTGTGTGTGGAACTGTACCCCAGTGAGAGTCAGTGTGTGTGGGACTGTACCCCAGTGAGAGTCAGTGTGTGTGGGACTGTACACCAGTGAGAGTCAGTGTGTGTGGAACTGTACCCCAGTGAGAGTCACTGAGTGTGGTACTGTAACCCAATGAGAGTCAGTGTGTGTGGGACTGTACCCCAGTGAGTGTCAGTGTGTGTGGAACTGTACCCCAGTGAGAGTCAGTGTGTGTGGGACTGTACCCCAGTGAGAGTCAGTGTGTGTGGAACTGTACCCGAGTGAGAGTCAGTGTGTGTGGAACTGTAACCCAGTGAGAGTCAGTGTGTGTGGGACTGTACCCCAGTGAGTGTCAGTGTGTGTGGAACTGTACCCCAGTGAGTGTCAGTGTGTGTGGGACTATACCCCTGTGAGTGTCAGTGTATGTGGGACTGTACCCCAGTGAGAGTCAGTGTGTGTGGGACTGAACCCCAGTGAGAGTCAGTGTGTGTGGATCTGTACCCCAGTGAGAGTCAGTGTGTGTGGGACTGTACCCCAGTGAGAGTCAGTGTGTGTGGAACTGTACCCCAGTGAGAGTCAGTGTGTGTGGAAATGTACGCCAATGAGAGTCAGTGTGTGTGGAACTGTACCCCAGTGAGAGTCAGTATGTTTGGAACTGTAACCCAGTGAGAGTCAGTGTATGTGGAACTGTACCCCAGTGAGAGTCAGCGTGTGTGGATCTGTACCCCAATGAGTGTCAGTGTGTGTGGAACTGTACCCCAGTGAAAGTCAGTGTGTGTGGAACTGTATACCAGTGAGTGTCAGTGTGTGTGGAACTGCGCCCCAGTGAGAGTCAGTGAGTGTGGAACTGTACCCCAGTGGGAGTTAGTGTGTGTGGACCTGTACCCCAGTGAGAGTCGGTGTGCGTGGAACTGTACCCCAGTGAGAGTAAGTGTGTGTGCGACTGTACCGGTGAGAGTCAGTGTGTGTGGACCTGTACCCCAGTGAGAGTCAGTGTGTCTGGAACGCGAACCCCAGTGAGAATCAGTGTGTGTGGAACAGTATCCCAGTGAGAATCAGTGTATGTGGAACTGTGCCCCAGTGAGAGTCACTGTGTGTGAGACCCGAATCCCAGTGAGAGTCAGTGTGTCTGGAACTGAACACCAGTGAGATTCAGTGTGAATGAGACCCGTACCCCAGTGAGAGTCAATGTATGTGGAACGCGAACGCCAGTGAGAGTCAGTGTGTGTGGAACTGTACCCCAGTAAGAGTCAGTGTGTGTGGAACTGTACCCCAGTGAGAGTCAGTGTGTTGTAATGTACCCCAGTGAGAGTCAGTGTGTGTGGAACTGTACCCCAGTGAGAGTCAGTGTGTGTGGAACTGTACCCCAGTGAGAGTCAGTGGGTAGAACTATACCCCAGTGAGTGTCAGTGTGTGTGGAACTGTACCCCAGTGAGAGTCAGTGTGTGTGGAACTGTACCCCAGTGAGAGTCAGTGTGTGTGGAACAGTACCTCAGTGAAAGTCATTGAGTGTAGAAATATACCCCAGTGAGAGTCAGTGTGTCTGCAACTGTACCCTAGTGACAGTTAGTGTGTGTGCAACTGTACACCGGTGAGTGTCAGTGTTTGGAAGTGTACCCCAGTGAGAGTTAGTGTGTGGAACTGTACCCCAGTGAGTCAGTGCATGTAGAACTGTACCCCAGTGAGAGTCAGTGTGTGTGGAACTGTACCCCAGTGAGAGTCAGTGTGTGTGGAACCGTACCCCAGTTGGGGTCAGTGTGTGTGGAACTGTACCTCAGTGAAAGTCATTGAGTGTAGAACTACACCCCAGTGAGAGTCAGTGTGTGTGGGACTGTACCCCAGTGAGAGGTAGTGTGTGTGCAACTGTACCCCAGTGCCAGTCAGTGTGTGGACCTGTACCTCAGTGAGAGTCAGTGTGTGTGGAATTGTACCCCAGTGAATGTCAGTGTGTGTGGAACAGTATTCCTGTGAGTGTCAGTGTGTGTGGAACTGCGCCCCAGTGAGAGTCAGTGAGTGTGGAACTGTACCCCAGTGGGAGTAATTGTGTGTGGACTTCTACCCCAGTGAGAGTCGGAGTGCGTGGAACTGTACCCCAGTGAGAGTACGTGTGTGTGCGACTGTACCAGTGAGAGTCAGTGTGTGTGGACCTGTACCCCAGCGAGAGTCAGTGTGTGGAACTGTACCCCAGTGATTGTCAGTGTGTGTGGAAGTGTACCCCAGTGAGAGTCATTGTGTGGAACCTGTACCCCAGTGAGTGTGGATATGTGCCCCAGTGAGATTCAGTGTGAGTGGAACTGTACCCCAGTGAGAGTCAGTGTGTGTGGAACTGTACCCCAGTGAGAGTACGTGTGTGTGGAAATGTACCCCAGTGAGAGTCAGGGCGTGTAGAACTTCACCCCAGTGACAGTCACTGTGTAGGGGACCCGTACCCCAGTGAGAGTCAGTGTGTGTGGAACTGTACCCCAGTGAGAGTCAGTGCGTGGAATCTGTACCCCAGTGAGTGAGGAACTGTGCCCCAGTGAGAGTCAGTGTGAGTGGAAATGTACCCCAGTGAGAGTCAGTGTGTGTGGAACTGTACCCCAGTGAGAGTCAGTGTGAGTGGATCTGTACCCCAGTGTGAGTCAGTGTGTGTGGACCTGTAATCCAGCGAGAGTCACTGTTTGTGGAACCTGTACCCCAGCGAGAGTCAGGGTGTGGAACCAGTACCCCAGTGAGTGTCAGTGTGTGTGGAAGTGTACCCCAGTGAGAGTCAGTGTGTTTGGAACCTGTACCCCAGTGAGAGTCAGTGTGAGTGGAACTGTACACCATTGAGAGTCAGTGTGTGCGGAACTGTGCCCCAGTGAGTGTCAGTGTGCGTGGAACTGTACCCCAGTGAGAGTCATTGTGTGGACCCTGTACCCCAGTGAGTGTCAGTGTTTGCGGAACTATACCCCAGTGAGAGTCAGTGTGTGTGGAACCTGTACCCCAGTGAGAGTCAGTGTCTGTGGAACTTGTACCTCAGTGAGAGTCAGTGTGGGGGGGACCCGCACCCCAGTGAGAGTCAGTCTGTGTGGAACTGTACCGCAGTGAGTTTCAGTGTGTGTGGAACTGTACCCCAGTGAGAGTCAGTGTCTGGAACCTGTACCACAGTGAGTGTGGAACTGTGCCCCAGTGAGAGTCAGTGTGAGTGGAACTGTACCCCAGTGAGAGTCAGTGTGTGTGGAACTGTACCCCAGTGAGAGTCAGTGTGAGTGGAACTGTACCCCAGTGAGAGTCAGTGTGTGTGGAACTGTACCCCAGCGAGAGTCAGTGTGTGGAACCTGTACCCCAGTGAATGTCAGTGTGTGTGGAACTGTACCCCAGTGAGAGTCATTGTGTGGAACCTGTAACCCAGTGAGTTTGAGTGTGTGTGGAAATGGACGCCAGTGAAAGTCAGTGTGTGTGGAACCTGTACCCCAGTGAGAGTCAGTGCGTGTAGAAGTGTACCCCAGTGAGAGTCAGTGTGTGTGGAACTGTACCCCAGTGAGAGTCAATGTGTGTGGAAATGTACCCCAGTGAGAGTCAGTGTGTATGGAAATGTACCCCAGTGAGTGTCAGTGTGTGTGGAACTGAACCCCAGTGAGAGTCAGTGTGTGTGGAAATGTACCCCAGTGAGAGTCAGGGCGTGTAGAACTTCACCCCAGTGAGAGTCAGTGTGCAGGGGGCCCGTACCCCAGTGAGAGTCAGTGTGTGTGGAACTGTACCCCAGTGAGTGTCAGTGTCTGTGGAACGGTACCCCAGTGAGAGTCAGAGCGTGGAACCTGTACCCCAGTGAGTGTGGAACTGTGCCCCAGTGAGAGTCAGTGTGAGTGGAACTGTACCCCAGTGAGAGTCAGTGTGTGTGGAACTGTACCCCCGTGAGAGTCAGTGTGAGTGGAACTGTACCCCATTGAGAGTCAGTGTGTGTGGACCTGTACCCCAGCGAGAGTCAGTTTGTGGAAAATGTACCCCAGTGAGTGTCAGTGTGTGTGGAACTGTACCCCAGTGAGAGTCAGTGTGTGGAACCTGTACCCCAGTGAGTGTGGATCTGTGCCCCAGTGAGAGTCAGTGTGAGTGGAACTGTACCCCAGTGAGAGTCAGTGTGTGTGGAACTGTACCCCAGTGAGAGTCAGTGTGTGTGGAAATGTACCCCAGTGAGAGTCAGGGCGTGTAGAACTTCACCCCAGTGACAGTCAGTGTGTAGGGGACCCGTACGCCAGTGAGAGTCAGTGTGTGTGGAACTGTACCCCAGTGAGAGTCAGTGCGTGGAATCTATACCCCAGTGAGTGTGGAACTGTACCCCAGTGAGAGTCAGTGTGAGTGGAAATGTACCCCAGTGAGAGTCAGTATGTGTGGAACTGTACCCCAGTGAGAGTCAGTGTGAGTGGAACTGTACCTCAGTGAGAGTCAGTGTGTGTGGATCTGTACTCCAGCGAGAGTCAGTGTGTGGTACCTGTACCCCAGCGAGAGTCAGGGTGTGGAACCTGTAACCCAGTGAGTGTCAGTGTGTGTGGAAGTGTACCCCAATGAGAGTCAGTGTGTTTGGAACCTGTACCCCAGTGAGAGTCAGTGTGAGTGGAACTGTACACCAGTGAGAGTCAGTGTGTGCGGAACAGTACCCCTGTGAGTGTCAGTGTGTGTGGAACTGTACCCCAGTGAGAGTCATTGTGTGGAACCTGTACCCCAGTGAGTGTCAGTGCGTGCGGAACTATACCGCACTGAGTGTCAGTGTGTGTGGAACCTGTACCTCAGTGAGAGTCAGTGTCTGTGGAACCTGTACCCCAGTGAGAATCAGTGTGTGGGGGACCCGTACCCCAGTGAATGTCAGTGTGTGTGGAACTGTACTCCTGTGAGAGTCAGTGTGTGTGGAACTGTACCCCAGTGAGAGTCAGTGTGTGTGGAACTGTACCCCAGAGAGTGTCAGTGTGTGTGGAACTGTACCCCAGTGAGAGTCAGTGTGTGTGGAACTGTACCCCAGTGAGTGTCAGTGTGTGTGGAACTGTACCCCAGTGAGTGTCAGTGTGTGTGGAACTGTACCCCAGTGAGAGTCAGTGTGTGTGGAACTGTACCCCAGTGAGAGTCAGTGTGTGTGGGACTGTACCCCAGTGAGAGTCAGTGTGTGTGGGACTGTACCCCAGTGAGAGTCAGTGTGTGTGGAACTGAACCCCAGTGAGAGTCACTGTTTGTGGAACTGTAACCCAATGAGAGTCAGTGTGTGTGGGACTGTACCCCAGTGAGTGTCATTGTGTGTGGAACTGTACCCCAGTGAGGGTCAGTGTGTGTGGGACTGTACCCCAGTGAGTGTCAGTGTGTGTGGGACTGTAACCCAGTGAGAATCAGTGTGTGTGAAACTGTACCTCAGTGAGAGTCAGTGTGTGTGGGACTGTACCCCAGTGAGCGTCAGTGTGTGTGGGACAGTACCCCAGTGAGTGTCAGTGTGTGTGGAACTGAACCCCAGTGAGAGTCACTGTGTGTGGAACTGTAACCCAGTGAGAGTCAGTGTGTGTGGGACTGTACCGCAATGAGTGTCAGTGTGTGTGGAACTGTACCCCAGTGAGGGTCAGTGTGTGTGGGACTGTACCCCAGTGAGGGTCAGTGTGTGCGGGACTGTACCCCAGTGAGAGTCAGTGTGTGTGGAACTGTACCCCAGTGAGAGTAAGTGTGTGTGGGACTGTACCCCAGTGAGAGTCAGTGTGTGTGGAACTGTAACCCAGTGAGAGTCAGTGTGTGTGGGACTGTACCCCAGTGAGTGTCAGTGTGTGCGGAACAGTACCCCAGTGGGGGTCAGTGTGTGTGGGACTGTACCCCAGTGACTGTCAGTGTATGTGGGACTGTACCCCAGTGAGAGTCAGTGTGTGTGGGACTGTACCCCAGAGAGAGTCAATGTGTGTGGAACTGTACCCCAGTGAGAGTCAGTGTGTGTGAGACTGTACCCCAGTGAGAGTCAGTGTGTGTGGGACTGTACCCCAGTGAGAGTCAGTGTGTGTGGAACTGTAACCCAATGAGAGTCAGTGTGTGTGGGACTGTACCGCAGTGAGAGTCAGGGCGTTTAGACCTTCACCCCAGTGAGAGTCAGTGTGTGGGGGACCCATACCCCAGTGAGAATCAGTGTGTGCGGAAATGTACCCCAGTGAGTGTCAGTGTTTGTGGAACTTTACCCCAGTGAGAGTCAGTGTGTGGAACCTGTACCCCAGTGAGTGTGGAACTGTGCCCCAGTGAGAGTCAGTGTGAGTGGAACTGTTCCCTAATGAGAGTCAGTGTGTGTGGAACTGTACCCCAGTGAGAGTCAGTGTGAGTGGAACTGTACTTCCAGTGAGAGTCAGTGTGTGTGGAACTGTACCCCTGCGAGAGTCTGTGTGTGGAACCTGTACCCCAGTGAATGTCAGTGTGTGTGGAACTGTACCCCAGTGAGAGTCATTGTGTGGAACATGTACCCCAGTTTGAGTCAGTGTGTGTGGAACTGTACCCCAGTGAGAGTCAGGGTGTGTGGAACCTGTACCTCAGTGAAAGTCATTGAGTGTAGATCTATACCCCAGTGAGAGTCAGTGTGTGTGGGACTGTACCCCAGTGAGAGTTAGTGTGTTTGCAACTGTACCCCAGTGAGAGTCAGTGTGTGGAACTGTACCTCAGAGAGAGTCAGTGTGTGGAACTGTACCCCAGTGAGTCAGGGCATGTAGATCTGTACCCCAGTGAGTTTCAGTGTGTGTGGAACTGTACCCCAGTGAGAGTCAGTGTCTGGAACCTGTACCCCAGTGAGTGTGGAACTGTGCCCCAGTGAGAGTCAGTGTGCGTGGAACTGTACCCCAGTGAGAGTCAGTGTGTGTGGAACTGTACCCCAGTGAGAGTCAGTGTGAGTGGAACTGTACCCCAGTGAGAGTCAGTGTGTGCGGAAATGTACCCCAGCGAGAGTCAGTGTGTGGAACCTGTACCCCAGTGAGTGTCAGTGTGTGGAACCTGTAGCCCAGTGAGAGTCTGTGTGTGGAACTGTACCCCAGTGAGAGCCAGTGTGTGGAACTGTACCCTAGTGAGAGTCAGTGCATGTAGAACTGTACCCCAGTGAGAGTCAGTGTATGTAGAACTGTACCCCAGTGAGTCAGTGCATGTAGGACTGAAGCCCAGTGAGAGTCAGTGTGTGTGGAAATGTACCCCAGTGAGTCAGTGTGTGTGGAAATGTACCCAAGTGAGTGTCAGTGTGTGTGGAACTGTACCCCAGTGAGCGTCAGTGTTTGGAACCTGTACCCCAGTGAGTGTCAGTGTGTGGAAACTGTACCCCAGTGAGAGTCAGTGCATGTAGAACTGTGCCCCAGTGAGAGTTTGTGTGTGTGGAACTGTACCCCTGCGAGAGTCAGTGTGTGGAACCTGTACACCAGTGAGAGTCAGTGCGTGTAGAACTGTACCCCAGTGAGAGTCAGTGTGTGGGGGACCCGTACCCCAGTGAGAGTCAGTGTGTGTGGAACTGTACCCCAGTGAGAGTCAGTGTGTGTGGAAATGTACCCCAGTGAGTGTCAGTGTGTGTGGAACTGTACCACAGTGAGAGTCGGTGTGTGTGGAAATGTACCCCAGTGAGAGTCAGTGTGTGTGGAACTGTACCCCAGTGAGAGTCAGTGTGTGTGGAAATGTACCCCAGTGAGAGTCAGTGTGTGGGGGACCCGCACCCCAGTGAGAGTCAGTGTGTGTGGAACTGTACCGCAGTGAGTTTCAGTGTGTGTGGAACTGTACCCCAGTGAGAGTCAGTGTCTGGAACCTGTAACCCAGTGAGTGTGGAACTGTGCCCCAGTGAGAGTCAGTGTGAGTGGAACTGTACCCCAGTGAAAGTCAGTGTGTGTGGAACTGTACCCCAGTGAGAGTCAATGTGTGTGGAACTGTACCCCAGTTAGAGTCAATGTGTGTGGAAATGTACCCCAGTGAGAGTCAGTGTGTATGGAAATGTACCCCAGTGAGTGTCAGTGTGTGTGGAACTGAACCCCAGTGAGAGTCAGTGTGTGTGGAAATGTACCCCAGTGAGAGTCAGGGCGTGTAGAACTTCACCCCAGTGAGAGTAAGTGTGCAGGGGGCCCGTACCCCAGTGAGAGTCAGTGTGTGTGGAACTGTACCCCAGTGAGTGTCAGTGTGTGTGGAACGGTACCCCAGTGAGAGTCAGAGCGTGGAACCTGTACCCCAGTGAGTGTGGAACTGTGCCCCAGTGAGAGTCAGTGTGAGTGGAACTGTACCCCAGTGAGAGTCAGTGTGTGTGGGACTGTACCCCAGTGAGAGTCAGTGTGTGTGGGACTGTACCCCAGTGAGAGTCAGTGTGTGTGGAACTGAACCCCAGTGAGAGTCACTGTTTGTGGAACTGTAACCCAATGAGAGTCAGTGTGTGTGGGACTGTACCCCAGTGAGTGTCATTGTGTGTGGAACTGTACCCCAGTGAGGGTCAGTGTGTGTGGGACTGTACCCAAGTGAGTGTCAGTGTGTGTGGGACTGTAACCCAGTGAGAATCAGTGTATGTGAAACTGTACCTCAGTGAGAGTCAGTGTGTGTGGGACTGTACCCCAGTGAGCGTCAGTGTGTGTGGGACAGTACCCCAGTGAGTGTCAGTGTGTGTGGAACTGAACCCCAGTGAGAGTCACTGTGTGTGGAACTGTAACCCAGTGAGAGTCAGTGTGTGTGGGACTGTACCGCAATGAGTGTCAGTGTGTGTGGAACTGTACCCCAGTGAGGGTCAGTGTGTGTGGGACTGTACCCCAGTGAGGGTCAGTGTGTGCGGGACTGTACCCCAGTGAGAGTCAGTGTGTGTGGAACTGTACCCCAGTGAGAGTAAGTGTGTGTGGGACTGTACCCCAGTGAGAGTCAGTGTGTGTGGAACTGTAACCCAGTGAGAGTCAGTGTGTGTGGGACTGTACCCCAGTGAGTGTCAGTGTGTGCGGAACAGTACCCCAGTGGGGGTCAGTGTGTGTGGGACTGTACCCCAGTGACTGTCAGTGTATGTGGGACTGTACCCCAGTGAGAGTCAGTGTGTGTGGGACTGTACCCCAGAGAGAGTCAATGTGTGTGGAACTGTACCCCAGTGAGAGTCAGTGTGTGTGAGACTGTACCCCAGTGAGAGTCAGTGTGTGTGGGACTGTACCCCAGTGAGAGTCAGTGTGTGTGGAACTGTAACCCAATGAGAGTCAGTGTGTGTGGGACTGTACCGCAGTGAGAGTCATGGCGTTTAGACCTTCACCCCAGTGAGAGTCAGTGTGTGGGGGACCCATACCCCAGTGAGAATCAGTGTGTGCGGAAATGTACCCCAGTGAGTGTCAGTGTTTGTGGAACTTTACCCCAGTGAGAGTCAGTGTGTGGAACCTGTACCCCAGTGAGTGTGGAACTGTGCCCCAGTGAGAGTCATTGTGAGTGGAACTGTACCCTAATGAGAGTCAGTGTGTGTGGAACTGTACCCCAGTGAGAGTCAGTGTGAGTGGAACTGTACTTCCAGTGAGAGTCAGTGTGTGTGGAACTGTACCCCTGCGAGAGTCTGTGTGTGGAACCTGTACCCCAGTGAATGTCAGTGTGTGTGGAACTGTACCCCAGTGAGAGTCATTGTGTGGAACATGTACCCCAGTTTGAGTCAGTGTGTGTGGAACTGTACCCCAGTGAGAGTCAGGGTGTGTGGAACCTGTACCTCAGTGAAAGTCATTGAGTGTAGATCTATACCCCAGTGAGAGTCAGTGTGTGTGGGACTGTACCCCAGTGAGAGTTAGTGTGTTTGCAACTCTACCCCAGTGAGAGTCAGTGTGTGGAACTGTACCTCAGAGAGAGTCAGTGTGTGGAACTGTACCCCAGTGAGTCAGGGCATGTAGATCTGTACCCCAGTGAGTTTCAGTGTGTGTGGAACTGTACCCCAGTGAGAGTCAGTGTCTGGAACCTGTACCCCAGTGAGTGTGGAACTGTGCCCCAGTGAGAGTCAGTGTGCGTGGAACTGTACCCCAGTGAGAGTCAGTGTGTGTGGAACTGTACCCCAGTGAGAGTCAGTGTGAGTGGAACTGTACCCCAGTGAGAGTCAGTGTGTGCGGAAATGTACCCCAGCGAGAGTAAGTGTGTGGAACCTGTACCCCAGTGAGTGTCAGTGTGTGGAACCTGTAGCCCAGTGAGAGTCTGTGTGTGGAACTGTACCCCAGTGAGAGCCAGTGTGTGGAACTGTACCCTAGTGAGAGTCAGTGCATGTAGAACTGTACCCCAGTGAGAGTCAGTGTATGTAGAACTGTACCCCAGTGAGTCAGTGCATGTAGGACTGAACCCCAGTGAGAGTCAGTGTGTGTGGAAATGTACCCCAGTGAGTCAGTGTGTGTGGAAATGTACCCAAGTGAGTGTCAGTGTGTGTGGAACTGTACCCCAGTGAGAGTCAGTGTTTGGAACCTGTACCCCAGTGAGTGTCAGTGTGTGGAAACTGTACCCCAGTGAGAGTCAGTGCATGTAGAACTGTGCCCCAGTGAGAGTTTGTGTGTGTGGAACTGTACCCCTGCGAGAGTCAGTGTGTGGAACCTGTACACCAGTGAGAGTCAGTGCGTGTAGAACTGTACCCCAGTGAGAGTCAGTGTGTGGGGGACCCGTACCCCAGTGAGAGTCAGTGTGTGTGGAACTGTACCCCAGTGAGAGTCAGTGTGTGTGGAAATGTACCCCAGTGAGTGTCAGTGTGTGTGGAACTGTACCCCAGTGAGAGTCGGTGTGTGTGGAAATGTACCCCAGTGAGAGTCAGTGTGTGTGGAACTGTACCCCAGTGAGAGTCAGTGTGTGTGGAAATGTACCCCAGTGAGAGTCAGTGTGTGGGGGACCCGCACCCCAGTGAGAGTCAGTGTGTGTGGAACTGTACCGCAGTGAGTTTCAGTGTGTGTGGAACTGTACCCCAGTGAGAGTCAGTGTCTGGAACCTGTAACCCAGTGAGTGTGGAACTGTGCCCCAGTGAGAGTCAGTGTGAGTGGAACTGTACCCCAGTGAGAGTCAGTGTGTGTGGAACTGTACCCCAGTGAGAGTCAGTGTGAGTGGAACTGTACCCCAGTGAGAGTCAGTGTGTGTGGAACTGTACCCCAGCGAGAGTCAGTGTGTGGAACCTGTACCCCAGTGAATGTCAGTGTGTGTGGAACTGTACCCCAGTGAGAGTCATTGTGTGGAACCTGTAACCCAGTGAGTTTGAGTGTGTGTGGAAATGGACGCCAGTGAAAGTCAGTGTGTGTGGAACCTCTACCCCAGTGAGAGTCAGTGCGTGTAGAACTGTACCCCAGTGAGAGTCAGTGTGTGTGGAACTGTACTGCAGTGAGAGTCAGACTGTGGAACCTGTACACCAGTGAGAGTGAGTGCGTGTTGAATTGTACCCCAGTGAGAGTCAGTGTGTGGGGGTCCCGTACCCCAGTGAAAGTCAGTGTGTGTGGAACTGTACCCCAGTGAGAGTCAATGTGTGTGGAACTGTACCCCAGTCAGAGTCAATGTGTGTGGAAATGTACCCCAGTGATAGTCAGTGTGTATGGAAATGTACCCCAGTGAGTGTCAGTGTGTGTGGAACTGAACCCCAGTGAGAGTCAGTGTGTGTGGAAATGTACCCCAGTGAGAGTCAGGGCGTGTAGAACTTCACCCCAGTGAGAGTAAGTGTGCAGGGGGCCCGTACCCCAGTGAGAGTCAGTGTGTGTGGAACTGTACCCCAGTGAGTGTCAGTGTGTGTGGAACGGTACCCCAGTGAGAGTCAGAGCGTGGAACCTGTACCCCAGTGAGTGTGGAACTGTGCCCCAGTGAGAGTCAGTGTGAGTGGAACTGTACCCCAGTGAGAGTCAGTGTGTGTGGAACTGTACCCCCGTGAGAGTCAGTGTGAGTGGAACAGTACCCCAGTGAGAGTCAGTGTGTGTGGACTTGTACCCCAGCGAGAGTCAGTTTGTGGAAAATGTACCCCAGTGAGTGTCAGTGTGTGTGGAACTGTACCCCAGTGAGAGTCAGTGTGTGGAACCTGTACCCCAGTGAGTGTGGATCTGTGCCCAAGTGAGAGTCAGTGTGAGTGGAACTGTACCCCAGTGAGAGTCAGTGTGTGTGGAACTGTACCCCAGTGAGAGTCAGTGGGTGTGGAAATGTACCCCAGTGAGAGTCAGGGCGTGTAGAACTTCACCCCAGTGACAGTCAGTGTGTAGGGGACCCGTACGCCAGTGAGAGTCAGTGTGTGTGGAACTGTACCCCAGTGAGAGTCAGTGCGTGGAATCTATACCCCAGTGAGTGAGGAACTGTGCCCCAGTGAGAGTCAGTGTGAGTGGAAATGTACCCCAGTGAGAGTCAGTATGTGTGGAACTGTACCCCAGTGAGAGTCAGTGTGAGTGGAACTGTACCTCAGTGAGAGTCAGTGTGTGTGGATCTGTACTCCAGCGAGAGTCAGTGTGTGGTACCTGTACCCCAGCGAGAGTCAGGGTGTGGAACCTGTACCCCAGTGAGTGTCAGTGTGTGTGGAAGTGTACCCCAATGAGAGTCAGTGTGTTTGGAACCTGTACCCCAGTGAGAGTCAGTGTGAGTGGAACTGTACACCAGTGAGAGTCAGTGTGTGCGGAACAGTACCCCTGTGAGTGTCAGTGTGTGTGGAACTGTACCCCAGTGAGAGTCATTGTGTGGAACCTGTACCCCAGTGAGTGTCAGTGCGTGCGGAACTATACCGCAGTGAGTGTCAGTGTGTGTGGAACCTGTACCTCAGTGAGAGTCAGTGTCTGTGGAACCTGTACCCCAGTGAGAATCAGTGTGTGGGGGACCCGTACCCCAGTGAGTGTCAGTGTGTGTGGAACTGTACTCCAGTGAGAGTCAGTGTGTGTGGAACTGTACCCCAGTGAGAGTCAGTGTGTGGAACTGTACCCCAGTGAGAGTCATTGTGTGTGGAACTGTACCCCAGTGAGAGTCAAGGTGTGGAACCTGTACCCCAGTGAGTGTAAGTGTGTGTGGAACTGTACCCCAGTTAGCATCATTGTATGTGGAACCTGTACCCCAGTGAGAGTCAGTGTATGTGGAACCTGTACCCCAGTGAGAGACAGTGTATGTGGAACTGTACCCAAGTGAGAGTCAGTGTATGTGGAACTGTACCCCAGTGAGAGTCAGTGTGTGTGGAACTGTACCCCAGTGAGAGTCAGTGTGTGTGGAACTGTACCCCAGTGAGAGTCAGTGTGTGTGGAACTGTACCCCAGTGAGTGTCAGTGTGTGTGGAACTGTACCCCAGTGAGAGTCAGTGTGTGTGGAACTGTACCCCAGTGAGTGTCAGTGTGTGTGGAACTGTACCCCAGTGAGTGTCCGTGTGTGTGGAACTGTACCCCAGTGAGAGTCAGTGTGTGTGGAACTGTACCCCAGTGAGAGTCAGTGTGTGTGGGACTGTACCCCAGTAAGAGTCAGTGTGTGTGGGACTGTACCCCAGTGAGAGTCAGTGTGTGTGGAACTGAACCCCAGTGAGAGTCACTGTGTGTGGAACTGTAACCCAATGAGAGTCAGTGTGTGTGGGACTGTACCCCAGTGAGTGTCAGTGTGTGTGGAACTGTACCCCAGTGAGGGTCAGTGTGTGTGGGACTGTACCCCAGTGAGTGTCAGTGTGTGTGGGACTGTAACGCAGTGAGAATCAGTGTGTGTGAAACTGTACCTCAGTGAGAGTCAGTGTGTGTGGGACTGTACCCCAGTGAGCGTCAGTGTGTGTGGGACAGTACCCCAGTGAGTGTCAGTGTGTGTGGAACTGTACCCCAGTGAGAGTCACTGTGTGTGGAACTGTAACCCAGTGAGAGTCAGTGTGTGTGGGACTGTACCCCAATGAGTGTCAGTGTGTGTGGAACTGTAACCCAGTGAGGGTCAGTGTGTGTGGGACTGTACCCCAGTGAGGGTCAGTGTTTGTGGGACTGTACCCCAGTGAGAGTCCGTGTGTGCGGGACTGTACCCCAGTGAGAGTCAGTGTGTGTAGAACTGTACCCCAGTGAGAGTAAGTGTGTGTGAGACTGTACCCCAGTGAGAGTCAGTGTGTGTGGAACTGTAACCCAGTGAGTGTCAGTGTGTGTGGGACTGTAACCCAGTGAGTGTTAGTGTGTGCGGAACTGTACCCCAGTGAGGGTCAGTGTGTGTGGGACTGTACCCCAGTGACTGTCAGTGTATGTGGGACTGTACCCCAGTGAGAGTCAGTGTGTGTGGGACTGTACCCCAGTGAGAGTCAGTGTGTGTGGAACTGTACCCCAGTGAGAGTCAGTGTGTGTGAGACTGTACCCCAGTGAGAGTCAGTGTGTGTGGGACTGTACCCCAGTGAGAGTCAGTGTGTGTTGAACTGTAACCCAGTGAGAGTCAGTGTGTGTGGGACTGTACCGCAGTGAGAGTCAGGGCGTTTAGACCTTCACCCCAGTGAGAGTCAGTGTGTGGGGGACCCATACCCCAGTGAGAATCAGTGTGTGTGGAAATGTACCCCAGTGAGTGTCAGTGTGTGTGGAACTTTACCCCAGTGAGAGTCAGTGTGTGGAACCTGTACCCCAGTGAGTGTGGAACTGTGCCCCAGTGAGAGTCAGTGTGAGTGGAACTGTACCCTAATGAGAGTCAGTGTGTGTGGAACTGTACCCCAGTGAGAGTCAGTGTGAGTGGAACTGTACCCCAGTGAGAGTCAGTGTGTGTGGAACTGTACCCCTGCGAGAGTCAGTGTGTGGAACCTGTACCCCAGTGAATGTCAGTGTGTGTGGAACTGTACCCCAGTGAGAGTCATTGTGTGGAACCCGTACCCCAGTGAGAGTCAGTGTGTGTGGAACTGTACCCCAGTGAGAGTCAGGGTGTGTGGAACCTGTACCTCAGTGAAAGTCATTGAGTGTAGATCTATACCCCAGTGAGAGTCAGTGTGTGTGGGACTGTACCCCAGTGAGAGTTAGTGTGTGTGCAACTGTACCCCAGTGAGAGTCAGTGTGTGGAACTGTACCTCAGAGAGAGTCAGTGTGTGGAACTGTACCCCAGTGAGTCAGGGCATGTAGATCTGTACCCCAGTGAGTTTCAGTGTGTGTGGAACTGTACCCCAGTGAGAGTCAGTGTCTGGAACCTGTACCCCAGTGAGTGTGGAACTGTGCCCCAGTGACAGTCAGTGTGAGTGGAACTGTACCCCAGTGAGAGTCAGTGTGTGTGGAACTGTACCCCAGTGAGAGTCAGTGTGAGTGGAACTGTACCCCAGTGAGAGTCAGTGTGTGCGGAAATGTACCCCAGCGAGAGTCAGTGTTTGGAACCTGTACCCCAGTGAATGTCAGTGTTTGTGGAACTGTACCCCAGTGAGAGTCATTGTGTGGAACCTGTAACCCAGTCAGTGAGAGTGTGTGTGGAAATGTACCCCAGTGAGAGTCAGTGTGTGTGGAACCAGTACCCCAGTGAGAGTCAGTGCGTGTAGAACTGTACCCCAGTGAGAGTCAGTGTGTGTGGAACTGTACCCCAGTGAGAGTCAGTGTGTGGAACCTGTACACCA